>NC_088913.1:45906203-46208055 GCF_963576675.1 Euphorbia lathyris
TTGAGAAACCTGTTTAATATGAGATGCAGGGTTGCGAAATAGATTAGACGCACGGAAAGAAGACGATTTAGTCTCAAGTATCTTCTTCGCCAGTAAAGCGAACTCAAGATCTTCATGATTAGCAGGATGAACACTGTGAACTGCAACAGAATCATCACGGATATCCAATGTGATTTCAATGTAATTAGATGACGGATCTTCGATTCCTCCATTATTATTGATTTCGCCGGGAATGTTGAACCTCACACTCTTTTTTGAAGATCTTTTTTTGTTCAGAGGACCATTGAATCCGGCGGTCCGATCGCTGCTCATGCTTTCTGTGTCGGAATTATTGTTATCACCACCACCTCCACCGCCGTCGTCGCCGCCGGCTCGCATCTCTTGTTCGATTCTCATGGTGTTCTTCAGCTGAAAATGAGAAGATTTAATTTCAATGTTGGTTTATATTAGGAAAGTATTAGAAGAATTTATTAAATGTTTGTGTTTAAATTGTTTGGCTTTACTGAATCTTTATATACGGCACTATGAAATTGGTAGGAAGAAAGGATTGGATATAGCGGTCAAACCTGAATCCGTTGACCAAGACTTTTGAAAGAAATGGAAAAATCAAAGATCTCAATAGTTATATTCTCAAAAATTATGTTGATTCACCACGTTGTTTGGATGAACTTGTTGAACTTGTTAAGATACTTGAAATATACTTAAAAGGAGTGAAAGTGAGTGAAACTCAATGATTTTAGAGAGAAATTAACAAAAAGGGGAGAGAAGGATGAGAAAGAAAGAAGAAAAAAAAATTAAAAATTAAAAAGAGATGGAGAAGATGGTGTAATTGATTTTTATTTTTTATTTTGAGGTTTGTTTGTGATAATTAGATAATAAGGTTAATTTATAAAATAAATAAATATAAGAACAAAATTAACTATTTTCCTTTTGACTTTTAACACCGTTAATCAATTTTGTATTTGTTTGCTAACAGAATGAACCTTAAGATACCATTTTGTAAATTTTTAAACCATAAGGGTGTCGATCGAAAACAGGTGTAACCACAAGGTTTATTTTTATACTTTTTCCTTTTTTAAAATAACCGGAGTTATTCCAGTTGCTGGGTTAAATCCGACTTGCTGGTTTCATCCGGTCTTAGGCGGGTTGATTGCATTAACCCCAAATACACATAATCGGACCGGATTGGTGACTGATTTGCAGTTGAGTCGGTTCTACCGGCCAGTTCGGTTGGGTTTTAAAAACCATGCAATTAAGTATATTCAAAACTATTAAAAGGAAAGGTTCAAAATGAGTTGTATCGACGAGCTCTTGCCGAACCTATATTGAGCTCGAGCCAAGCTCCAAAATTCCAGGCTCGGCGAGCCTCAAACTCGAGCCGAGCTCGATCTTCAAACTTCTCGAACCGAGCCGAGCCGAGCCGAGCCTGCCTCTGTTCGGTCTCGGTTGCACCCCTACATAAGATAGTGATTGGATAGAAAGATTATTAAAATTTAAATTATAAAATAAATAAATATAAAAACGAAAATAGCCTTTAACCTTTGACTTTGAGTGCCATTTTGACTTTCTATTAACACTGTTAGTTAGTTTAGACTGTCTTTACTGATGGAAGCAACCTCAAGTACTAGTTTGTCCACTTTTAAATCAAATAATTTATATTTGAAAATAGCCCAAACCGCAAGGTTTATTTTTGTATTTTTCCGTACATAGCTCTAGCACAAAAGGGCCCATGACTCCCAAAAGTTGATCCCAACAAAGAGGTCCAGGTGCCTTATTGTCCTTCACACCACCGCTTCACTCAGACGCAATAAGATAATCTCATCCTTTGGAACCCTTTGTAAAAAAAAAAAAAAAAGTAACAAATTTACATTCTCTTACATTACATTTTCCTTACAATCTAACTTTGCCTTCACATGGTACCTATAGGCCTGCCCAGCACATGTCAACCTCTGAAGATCAAGTCAACAATCGAGCTTTTAAGTCAGGCATATTCTCTCATCTCGTCCTCTTGAGAAACCCTCTCACAAAAGTTCATTGCAGGACATGATAGGAACACCAGCCCAAAGTTCTGGAGGATCTGGTGAGCACCCCAAAAGTGGTCGTGATCCCAAAGACTTCCCGCCCATAACCCGTATTGCGGCTTTCGCAACTGTCATTAAAAAATTGCAGGAATCCGGCAGCAAAGTGAAGGAAACTCAGATGCAGTTGCAACACATTAACCACCGTATATGGGAATACTGATCCCTCAAACCAAACCAGTCAAGCGGACAGTGAGCGGATACTGGACCCAAACCTAAGGAAACTCCCAAAAGCCACAACATAGCAAGTGATTACCGATTTTAGCCATTGAACTCCCTATCCAAACAAAGCCTATCGGGAAGTTGATACATGAAATTACGATGTGGGCTCTAAACGTTCAAGTTACAACAAGGTGGTCCATTACTCAGAGTTTTAAGATAGGATGACAGAAAACAATAACCAATGCCTTGTAGTAGAAAATCAGGGAAGCAAAGATGAAAGAAAGATATACACAGATCCGGATTTAGACTTTGCTATAGAAGTTGAGATTATATAATTTTTCCAAATCAACAAAACTTATATGGAGAATCACCTTTAGTCCTTCACTAACCCCTACGTGTACAAAAAAAAAAGGTAAAAAGTGGGAGTTTTGATCTTTCAATGCTTTGTTTCCTCGCCAAATACTTCAGTGTTGCAAATTGGGCATACCTGATAACAGATATTAAGGGCAAGGCAGTATGAGATAAGAGAAATTTGAAACTCTATGCAGCCTTTCGTATTATATTGACTAACCTTGTTGATGCCAAGCCATTTGGTAATGCACCCGGAATGGTAAACATGCTCACAAGGCAGTTTCGTTTGCTTGTCCCCTCTTTTATACCTTGTCTGGCAAATTACACATCTGTTCCACAAAATTCAAAATTTGGAAACAAAGAATGAAGATGGAGAATATTCAAGCCCGAATTTTACCTCTCTTCAGCTTTTTTTCTTGAAAAGAAGCTTCTGAATTTGCATTTTGAGGTTGGAAGCAAATTAATAAGTTCTGGAGACAGACCTCTGCTCTGCGTTCCTACTGTCTCACCTAAGTCCAGTAATTCCTGTGCCACCAATAAGGAACACATATAGTATTTTATATCAAAACAACTAAACACATTTGAAGTTAGAGAAGCAAACCTCATAGGTCATGTTATCCAGATCAATATCATCTTGCCAAACAACCTGCAAAATTTGCAGAACAAAGCTGAAGATATAGTTAGTTTTTCTATTAGAAAAAGATATGCAACAACATACATACATACATACGAGCAAGAGAGCTTCACCTGAGAGCTATCACTTGTTGTATGATTTGGAATACCTACAAAAGGAGAACAAAAGTCTAAACATGTAAATACAGTACAGATACAAGAAAATAATGAAGAAACTGCATACATCAGGTTATCCAAATAGGTAGGAACAGAGAAAATATATGACTCACGTTCCTCTGTCGATGTATCTGCAGTTGTTGGTTCTTCCACAGAAGGATATCCCCAGGTCCCCCTGCCAACATCCATACTCGGTAAATTATCATTTACCTCGTAAGGAGCATAATAAGAAGTACTTCCTGGACCAGAAAATCCATATTTATATGCATTCATGTTTGTCGACCAATATGCATTCTCCTGGTAGAGAGCAAAGAAATAAATCTTAAGATGAAAATTATTTGTAGACAAAACAAAAAAGGAATTCTTGAAAGGTATATCATTTGGAGCCTTCAAACTACTTCCAAAGCTGCAAAATCTTTTTATGGTTCCTTCACATATGCAATTTTATGTTTGGTGACATTAATTGGACAAACCAAAAGCATGAAAACCTAATAGGACATCTTTGTTATATGCAGGGTTATCTGGAATCAAACTCAATAATACCTGAATCTGATCATGAACTGATCCAGGATCAGCATAATGCAGAGGTACATGCGCAAGTCCCTCAAAAAAGTCCATGAAGCTTTCAGTTTCAGTGTAAGGAAAGCCTGCGTCCTCCATTTGTCTATGCCCACTCACTGTATATTATTACACTATTTTTTCTCCAGTTCAGAAAATACTAGTGCTGCAAGATCCACAAAAATAGCATCACTAATCACCTAAACAACATAATATTTCTCCTTCAATTTATCATGGTGAAACTTTTTTTTCAAATATTGGATATAATTGATTCAACAACATTGTACTGGATTAATTCTCAAATTCAGGCCAAAAGGCACAAGATTGGCATGGTAGGATATATCTAACACACTAAAATTCTCTTATTACAGCCATATGCATACAGAATGCAGGAAAGTAAGAGAAAAGTAAAGAAAGTTAGAAATTCCAAATGGAAAAATAATCTTCATTTTCCCCATCTAATCTTTGACATTAGTTTCCATTTTCCGCAGCTTTGTCAGAAACCAACTAACAGAAATTATGTCCCTTTTTTATTTTAACAAATCTGTACCTGTAACAGCTGAAAAAGCTCTTAAAGAAAATATAATGAAGAAAAACATAAACCCAAACGAGGAGCAAGTGCTAAAGAGTGAGCTCGAAAAAAAAAAAAAAAAGAACACCACGAAATTACAGCTTAATCTCCAAAAGTAATCAACAGAAAGAGAGAGAAATAGAGAAATTGGCACTCACATTGATCGAAGAAACTGGAAATGGCGTTAATGGACAGAGTCGAAAAGGAAAAACGCCCAAAGGACTTATTGCTGAGAAATGGAAGGTAAAAGAGAGAAACGGACAATGAGAAGAAAGCTGAAAGCTTTCTCTCTCTATCTCCTACTTTCGTCTGTAGCCTTTTCGTTGAGACTTGAGAGAGAGATGGAAGAGAGTGAAAATGAAAGCGAAAGCGAAAGCGAAAGCATTCAGCTTTTATTTTTGTTTTTGTTTTTATAACTTTTACTGTCTGGTTTTACCGTCTTTCTTTTTCACGGAAAAGTAATCTGGGCATTTTCTAAGTTCAGAGAACGCCATGTGCTGGCTTTGTTGCAAAACAACGACATCGTTTCAATTCTCATTTCACCCCTACCTATTATTTGGTAAATATGGCTTCCGATCAACGACATCGTTTCAATTCTCATTTCATCCCATTTAAACGAAGACTTAACAATATCGTTTTTCTATTAACATGCGTCGTTGCAGGGCCGTCTCCAGCATTTTGGAGGCCCTAGACATATTGTGTATTTTTTTTTTCATATCTAAATCTAATACTATTTTAGAAATAATAAATAGTAAATAGTAAAATCAATAAATTATTAACTACACAATTCAAGTCGTATAATAATAACATAAAGCTAAAAAATTATTATTCTTCTTACTTTTGTACGTGTAAAATCGAGTGTTCTTTTATATATTTAAAATCAAGTTTCTTCTCACCAGTCATGCAAGAAGCAAGGAGACGACAAAGTATTAATTTCTGAAAATTAATCTTGGACGGATGAACTCGAACCTAATCGCAAGATTCTATGGAAAGAAAGAGAAAAATTTATCTTCGAGATTAAAAATTGGTTGAATCGCGTATTTATTATGAATTACAGGCTTAAATCACTATTTGGACATCGATTGATCCAAGGAATCTTGTCATTTGACGCTTGATCTATCAAAAAATTTATCATTTGGCCACTGAATTATCCCAATTGGTGAAATTTCAATCCAATTTGGATGGAAACTTAATAGAATTATTGACATATGATGATATTTTGATAGCTAGACTTGATAAATTTTAGTTTAGAGATTTGTTTTCTTGTTTTAATCTCATTAATTATTTGGGTAAATCAACTTTAAAACGTATGGCATGTCAAGCTCATATGTCAAAATATCACCACATATCATAAGGAAACAATTTTATCAACACTTCATCAAAATTAAGTAGAATTTTATCAATTTGAATAGTATATGGTCCAAATGTGACCAAATAATAAATTAGTGGCCAAATATTAAAATTTTAAATAAATCAGAATCTAAATAACATTTTATACAAAATTACAAATTGTAATTTATAAGTGCATTTCGTCTTGTAATTAAAAAAATTAAAAATTACTACAATAACAAAATAATAGTTTATACATTGTTTCCAAATATGAAAAAAAAAAGTTCAGAAAAAAAATCAGTACAGGTGTTGTCAAAAGAAAGAGAAAAAATGAACCAATAAATGTTGATCCAATGAATCATCAAAACTGAGTGAAATTTCATCAATTTAAATAGTTTATGGTCTAAATGTGATCAAATAATAAATTAGTGGCCAAATATTAAAATTTTAAATAAATCAGAGTCTAAATAACATTTTGCACCAAATTACAAATTGTAATTCATAAGTGAATTTCATCTCGTAATTTATTAAAAAATAAAAAATTTAAAAATAACTACAATAAGTAATAATTTATACATTCGTGTTGTCAAAAAAAGAAAGGAAAAATAAGAGAAAATGTGAACAAAAAAATGATAATCCAAGGAATCAAACCCTCATCAATATAAACATCTCCACTATGTCTTTACCATTAAGCCCAACATTATCTTTTTATTATATATATAAATCTATATACCTTTTAACCATAATATTTTTAATAATTATCAAATTTTAAAAAAATTCTGAGGCCTTAGGCGGCCGCCTAGCCGGCCTCCCCCTAGAGCTGGCCCTGCGTCGTTGATAGATTTTAGTTTAAAATTTTGTTTTTGTTTTTTTTTTACTTTTTTATAATTTTTAAATCTAATTTAATTATTTCCACGTAATAAAATTTATGTGGCAAAAAAAATAACATTAAAACATGTTACATATCAAGTCCAAGTATCAAAATACCACCACGTATCAGGGAAATAACCGTTCTACCAAGTACAAATTGGGTAAAATTTCATTAATTAGCATAGCTTATGGTCAAATGTGATTAAATAATAGATCCATTTGAGGTGGCAAGTGATATGGATATTGAGGTGTTGCGTTGTTAGTGTCATATCATCAATTTGTTAGATTAGGGCATTTTTTGTGTCATTTGAAATATGATGATATATTTGGTTGTTTATTTGATATAGGGACATGTGTTAAAACACACAAATACAATGATAAATATGTGTATTAACCCGGAAGTAAACGACAACAAAATGACCGTCGACGACAGTCGAAATGGAACTACGTTTTTGAAAATTTCAAATCACCATTTTCAAAACTTTTTGTCTCTCATTTTGTCTTTCCTAATCAAACAACGCCTAAATAACCTAAAAAAACAAAAGATTTAAGAACTAAAGTTGTTTAGTATTAATCGTATGCGTTAGTTAGTTGGTTAGTTAAAAGCTAGTTATAGTTATTTAGAAACAAGTTGTAATGAAGAGCAAGTTATGTGTATAAATACAACTTCTTTAGGTTGATTGTACTTACTTTTCATGAATCAGTTATGTTTTATATTCATCATTTTTTCATCAATGGTGTACAACATTTGTCCCATTTCACACTTTGGTATACAATCATCAATTTGTCTCACTAATATATACGAACTTATAGGTGACCTCTCACTTTGATGTATAGCAGGTAAAAATGACCGATCAACAACGTGCCACGTCAGCAGTTTAATCGGTTAAAAAGTCAAAATTTGACAACCTAATATAAAATTACTTATATACCCTCTTTTTCCTCATTCCTTTTTCACTTTCTCTCTCTAACCCCACTATCTCAACCTTATTTCTCTCTAGCAAAAACAGAAATAATATTAGCGGATCATAATAAACAACCATCAATACACAAATTTAACCCAACATTCATCATTACAAAAACCATAAAGTGGATCATAATAAACAGCCATCAATACACAAATTTAACCCAACCTTCATCATTACAAAAACCATAAAGCAAATAGCTTAGACAAGTTTGAATTCTTGAATTGTGAAACAGTCTCATATCATTAGAGTGGGCCATAATTATGCAGGTTATGCTAAGGAACTCGGCAACACCGTCCTTAAGGTTTATACTCTAGATCCTCACCTTACTATTTGATTGAGATTTTCTTGTTTAGAATTCGTATTGAAACTCCAAAATTATAATCAAGAGCCAGTTTTGTTTCTCAAACTGACGTCTTCTTACCTTGACAACGGAGGCACAATCCAGATTCCTCATCCCTTGGAATCTCTTCATCATGAAGTGGAGCTCATTGTGATCATTGGCTGGAAAGCTCATGATGTGCCTCGAAACACCACCATAGATTATGTCGGAGGTGCTTGTTATATATTCACTCATAGTGTTTGTTTATTTATCGATCACATGAGATAGTTTTCAAATTTTCCGAATCAAAGAAATAAGTTTTTGAGTTTTTTAATCGAATTAATAGACAATTTCTGGATTTTTTAGGCTATGCTCTTGCCCTGGATATGACTGCAAAGGAGATCCAAGCAACTGCCGAGGTAAAATATGTACTCCTCTTTAGTTTACTTATAGGATGATTTTGTACGATATGAAATTGTTTCACAATTAAAAAATTCAAACTTGTCCAAACTATTTGTTTTATGGTTTTTGAAATGATGAATGTTGGGTTAAATTTGTGTATCGATGGTATTTCTGTTTTTGGTAGAGAGAGAAATAAGTAGAGAGAGGAGTTATAAAGAGAAAATGAAAGGGGAAGGAGGAAGAAGGGGGTATATAAGTAATTTTATATTAGGTAGTTAAATTTTGACTTTTTGACCGGTCAAACTACTAACGTGTTGCGTTGACTTTGCGTTTACCGGTCATTTTTACCTGCTATACACCAAAGTGGGAGGTCACGTATAAGTTCGTACATATTAGTGAGACAAATTGAAGGTTGTAAACCAAAATGTGAAATTGGGCAAAAGTCGTACACTATTGATGAAATTTACCCTAATTATCATAGTACCACAGATTTCTTAAGGCTTCCGCAACTTTCTTTTTTAATTATAGGGTTCTTTTCCCTCTTTCATCTTTTTGATGATCTAATTTCTTCTTCTGTTCTCTTCCTCTTAATTCTTTCTTTTGAATCTTTGGGCTAGGTTTTTTCTTTTTAATTTCTCTATATAGTGAAAGTTGAGGAACAAGTTACTTCTCCTATTATTTTCATCCATAGGAGAATCCTTCATTGATTCTTGTTACTCCATTTTTTACTGGACCAAATTATCATGCTTGGTGCTGAAATATGAAGATGGCTTTGCTTTGTAAAAATAAGTTGAAGTTTGTTGATGGAACTATGTTGATGATATAAGTTGTTCTCCTTTGTTATCTACATGGAAAATGTGAAACAATTTTGTACTTTCTTAGTTAGTTAAGTCACTTTCTCCTTTTATTGCAAAATATGTTCTCTGAAATGTCTGGAATAACTTGAAAGAGCGCTTTTCACAAGTAGATGTCTTTTGTATCACTAGTCTTCAAGGAGAAAATTATACAATTAAGCAAGGAGATAAATTTGAAATGTCCATGATGGGAGAACTTAGCTTCTTTCTTGGACAACAAATTAAGTAAGGAGATAACGATATTATTCATTAGTCAAGCCAAGTACGCAAAAGAGATACTGAAGAAATATGATATGGAGCTTTGTAAACCAATCTCCACACCTATGAGCACATATACAGTACTTTTAGTAGATGAGTCAGGTAAGTCAGTATACATGAAATTATACAGAGGTATGATGACTCCTTACACTATCTAACTGATAGTAGACCTAATATACAATTCTCAATATGTTATTGTGCCAGATATCAATCTAACCCTAAGGAATCACACTACATAGCAATGAAAAGAATCCTTAGGTATTTGCAAGGTTCTATGGATGTAGGTCTCTGGTATGCCAATATCTCTAAGTTCACGCTTCTAGGATACACAGATGGTGACTATGGACGAGATAGGCTAGAAAGAAAAAGTACTTTCAATAGAAGTCACTTTCTCGGAAGCAGTCTTGTATCATGGTTCAGTAAGAAGCAATCCTCAGTGGCCCTATCAACCACAAAAGTAGAGTACATTATTGCTGGAAGCTGTGTTGCTCAAGTCCCCTGGATAAAGCAACCGCTGGAAGATTTTGGAGTTAGAAATCAAACAATTGATGTCATGTGTGACAACAAAAGTGCTATTAAACTCTCTAAAAATCCAATCCAGCATAGCAGGATGAAGCATGCTAGGACAAAGCATCACTTCATTAGAGATCATGTTTTTAAAGGAGAAATCAAATTGATATGTGTACCCATAGAAGCACAACTTGTTGATATATATATATTCACAAAGCCTTTAGCAAAAAAGCAGTTCTGTACTATAAGAGAATCAATAAGTATGTCTAATCTCATTCGGTAATCCTGTTTGCCACATATGCATGATATAAAAACGTTTCGAAATGCTTATTTTACGTTGCTATGTGTACTTCTAAATGAATGTCACGTCTCTAGGGTTAGCATGCGCATTAGAGCATCCCTAATGGGAGTAAAAAGGTTGTAACTTTGAGTCCAAAAGTCGTAACCAACCACTATGGCATATGTCACCAGAAATAGTTTGTAACTTAAATTGTATACAACTCTTTATCTTTTTTCCGATTTTAAAGTCCCAAAACTTGCACTGCCCATCACGCACAGTGGCGTCTGATTGGCTGCGTCAGGCGCGTGTCTGACACGCGCCAGACACAGCGCGTCAGACGCCTGTGTTTGTGTCTTGGGCAGTGATAAAGTGGAATCATCCATACTTTTTTCATACTTTTTTCGAACCCATCCCTCATCCATTCTTTATTTTTATATTTCACATATATACCTATATACCTGCAATCTTTCACCTTTATTTTTTTTATTTATTCCAGGGAGCAAAAGTTAATTCCATTTAAAGTTCCACAATGCAAATTCCAAAATTCCAACGGTAATATTACCGTTTGATGAAAAAATTTCTAAAAAATCCTTATTGTTTTTTTTAACAATCAACAACTATATATTTGAAATTTGCAAAATTAAACTATAAAAGCAACATAATAATTTAAATTTATTTCATAATAATTATTTGTTTATTTAATTTTATTAAAATAATATTACGTACTAAATTAATTATTATATTGGATAAATATTTTGGTTGTATTAATAATTAGTATTGGATTAATTATATTATTGGGTAAAAAATTATTAATTGTATATTAATTTAGTAAAATTTGAAGTGTTTTATGACAAGTGGGGTCCACTAAAAATTGAAGTAAGAAGGTGTTATAGTGGTATGTAATTTTGGGGTGTTATTTGTGATGATGTGGAGGCTCAAAGTTACAAACTTTGTAACCAAGGACTAAAGTTGCTCTTAGAGGCTAGAAGCTATAAAGACAGTTGAAACTTCATTACCTCTAAGATCATAATTACATTGTCATAAGTATGATGTCAAAACCTAGGGCATAAGTGCTTCTGTCTTCCAACCTTTTGAATTCCGACGGCTCAACTTCAAAACTTGCCTATAAATTGGCTAGCAAATTCAAACTAAAAACTTTACGTTGATATCATCTTTCTCTCTTCTCTATTTGGCTTGAGTTTTTCTCTTTTGTAGAATCACTTGATTCTTCAAGCTTTCTCTCTCAAATCAACAATGGCAGTTGAACACGAATCAAAGACTTCATCTAGTTCATTTGGAAATGAACAGGTCTATTCCTCAGAAATCCATCCTGAATCTCCAAAACATGAATCTCTAGAACACAACTCTGAAGAACATCAAGATGAACCTCAAGAACCTCAACCTAATTCTCCAGAAGAATTTACTCATATCCCTCTTTACCCAAATCTAAACGACAAGATAGGTCCCACTATTCAAAAATCCCGTCACTTTGACATGAAATTCATAAAAGCCACAGAGCCTTTTGCCTCCTAGATCAAACAGAAGAAATGTGACACTTTCTTCTCAATTCCAAGCTCTGTGTACAATGACCTTGTCATTGAGTTCTACTCAAACTTGCAT
This sequence comes from Euphorbia lathyris, assembly GCF_963576675.1. NCBI lineage: Eukaryota > Viridiplantae > Streptophyta > Magnoliopsida > Malpighiales > Euphorbiaceae > Euphorbia > Euphorbia lathyris. The sequence continues at coordinate 45,918,123 of NC_088913.1, forward strand.
ATTGCGTCAACAAATGTTGATCATCTTGTCACTACTACACAAGAGAAAACCTTCACCATTGTTGGAAACAAATGAGGGTTACAGAAAAAACGAATCGAAATTAAGAACGGAAATCAGAAATCGAACTGTGCCGTGGCGGAGGTCACTGCCTTGAAAGCGATTTCGGCAGACCGATGTGCAATCTGTAACTCCGGTCACTCCCCAAGGTTAACACAGAAACCTTCGAACCTGTGCACTCAAAGTCGAAGATTGTAGAACAGCAAAAGAGTATTTTTAATTGCCCAGAAAAACGATTGAAAGAAAAAGTATGTTTCCAAAGCTGGAAATTGGTTGTATTTATAGCCTTCAGAAATATGAACGTTAGAACATTCATATACACGTTAAAACGTGGAGCAAGACCAGGAGAAAAATAAGGTTCGGTTTTTGACTAAATAGAAAGGTGAGGAAAAGTTCAAAGAAGTTAAACGGATAAAAAAAAATTCGGGCCCAGTCCAGTCGGGACGGGCGGGCGTCACGCGAACGAACGAGCGAGCGCGCGCGTGTGGTATATTTGCTAAAAACCACTTAACACAATTTAAAGGCTTCTAAAGCCCAACTCTATATATACCCACTCAAAGGGTTATAAGTTTCCCATGTGGGATTGTAAAAGTGCTCTTGAGAGCAAAGTGGTTAAAGACAAGTATACCCCACACTTTCAAAGCCATTTTTATTCAACACACCAAAGTTTCAAAGCCATTTTTCTAACAATCCCCCACAAATGGCTTTATAAAAAGCAATTTTAAAATAGTACAAAGAAGATAATTTTTTCTGGGCAAATAAAAAGAATAGGATAAGGTTATGAAGAACTTAAGTATCAATGTCTTTCGATTGAATTGATACGTAGTGAGATGAGGCAACAGGGTGACGTTTTAGAAGTGAATTACTCTTGAACTTCTAAAACTTCATCTGAGACCCCCACAACACGTAAATAACCTTAAAAACTTTTGTTGTTCCGCGATAATACATTACAACGCTTTTGAAGGCCATGCGTACACCTTGGGTCTCATGAGTGCTCTAGAAAGACTGCCTGAGTCTTTCATAGAAGGCGGCCCACCTCCACACTCAAGTAGGTGATCTCAAAATGAGATCATTAAGAGTTTCTCATAACTCAACCTTCAAAGCACATCCATCAGGTCCATGATCATGAACCACCACTTAATCGGGCTATGGATTACACATGCACTATTATTTGCCATAGGAATGGGAGTAGTATAGTGCATAACAAGGACAATATGGCTTCGTTTGACCACGAATGGTGTCCACCATATTTCCTTTACTCAACAGGCTTTAGTCCCATTCCCCTCGACGACTCAAGTACAACTCTTCTAGGTAACCCTTTTGTAAAAGGATCTGCTAGATTCTTTTCCGACCTCACATAGTCTAGGGCAATTACTCCATTCTTCAAGAGTTGTTTCAAAATTCCATGTCTAATGCGAATAGGTCTTCTCTTTCCATTGTAGACACTATTCTTTGCAGTACCGATAGCTGCCTGTGAATCACAATGCATTGAAATGGGTGCAGAAGAATTCCCCCACAACGGAACATCTGCTACTAGAGCCCTCAACCATTCTGCTTCTTGACTAGCCAGTTCAAGAGCTATAAATTCAGATTCCATGGTTGATCGAGCAATACAGGTTTGCTTGGATGATTTCCAAGACACTGCACCACCACCTAGAACAAAAACATAGCCACTGGTGGAACTCACCTTATCATTGTTAGATACCCAATTTGCATCGGTATATCCTTCTAAAACAGCAGGAAATTTAGTAAAGTGCAAACAATAATTCATGGTACCTCTTAAGTATTTCAATAAGCGATAAAGTGCATTCCAGTGTTCATTATTTGGACAGTGAGTGTATCTACTCAATCTACTAACAGCATAGGCTATGTCCGGTCTAGTATGATTCATTAGGAACATTACACTACCTATGATCTTAGCATATTCCTCTTGGGAGACACTATTTCCTCCCTTATTACTTGTTAAATTTACACTAGGATCATAAGGAGTTCTAGCTAGAACTACATCAAAACTGTTAAACTTTTTCAACAGTTTTTCAACATAATGTGACTGTCCTAATGAGAACCCATTTTCTGTCTTAGTAATTTTGATGCCGAGAATTACATCCGCTTCTCCCATGTCTTTCATGTCAAAGTGAGAAGAGAGAAAGGATTTTGTGTCATTAACCATATCTAGGCTTGTCCCTAAGATAAGCATGTCATCCACATATAGGCATATAATCACATTATTTGAATCACAAGACTTAGAATAGACACATGTATCCGATCCATTAACCACATACCCATTGGAAAGTAAAACACTGTTAAATTTTTCATACCATTGCTTGGGTGCTTGTTTCAACCCATAGAGTGATTTTTTCAATTTGCACACTTTGTCCTCGTGTCCAGGTATGACGTGTCCTTCTGGTTGCTGTACATATATCTCCTCTTCTAAATCCCCATTTAGAAAAGCCGTCTTTACATCCATTTGATGTATCACCAAGTTATGAATTGCTGCAATTGCAATAAGAACTCTAATAGTAGAGATTTTAGTAACAGGAGAATAAGTATCAAAATAGTCAATTCCTTTCTTTTGACTATAACCCACTACAACTAATCTAGCCTTAAATTTTTCAATGGATCCATCAGGCCTCAATTTTCGTTTAAATATCCATTTACACCTTATAGGTCTAGAGCCTTTTGGCAGATCAACTAATTCCCATGTATGGTTGGCCATAATGGAATCTATTTCACTCTTAATAGCTTCTTTCCAAAAATCAGCATCTATAGAAGTAATAGCTTCTTTATATGTTTTTGGGTCTTCTTCTATTAGATAGGCAGACATAATTTCATCAGTAATGCTGTCTGGGTTTTCTAATAGAAAGGCTGAAATGAAATCTGGTCCAAAGCTATTTTCTATTCTTCTTCTTTTGCTTCTCCTAGGTTCTAGAGCAACATCATTTTCATTCTCATCCTGAGGTAAAGATGAAGCAGGCACAGTTGGAGTAGGAATAGGTAATGAAGCAGAAGCACTAGTTGCATCACACTGTTTGTCTTTCCTTAAGGGAAAGGTGTTTTCAAAAAACACTACATCTCTAGATTCACATATGCTATAGTCGTTCAGATTCATAAACCTATAAGCGGCACTATTTGAGGCATAACTAATAAAAACACAATCAAAGGTCTTGGGTCCTATGTTTGGTTTTTTAAAGGATGGAAAAGCAACTTTAGCAAGACAACCCCAAACTCAAAATTCAGATTGGGTGCAAACCCCTTCCACAATTCATAAGGAGTTTTATCTAATTTTTTATGAGGAACCCTATTCAGAATATAACATGCAGATAAGACAGCTTCCCCCCACATGTTATCAGATAACCCAGAACTAATTAACATGGCATTCATCATCTCTTTGAGAGTTCTATTTTTCCTTTCAGCTATACCGTTTTGTTGAGGTGTATACGGTGCACTAGTCTCATGTACAATGCCATTATTCTCACAAAAGGACTTAAGGAAAAAAGTTCCATACTCTCCTCCCCTATCGGACCTAAGCCTTTTTATTTTCTTGTCTAATTGATTCTCTACCTCTGATTTAAATTTAATAAACATATGCTCAGCCTTATCTTTTGATTTTAATAAATATACTTTGGTATATCTAGAGAAGTCATCAACAAAAGTAATGTAATATCTTTTGCCACCTTTGCTAACAGAGTTTTTAAAATCAGCCAAATCAGAGTGAATTAAATCAAGCAGTTCTGTACTTCTACTCTCAACAGGTAAGAAATGTTTCTTTGCAAATTTTGCTTCCACACATATAGAGCATTTGGAATTAATTTCAGAATTAGTGACATTTATAACATGCATATTTCCCAATTTTTTAATGGAAGCAAAATTTACATGTCCTAATCTACCATGCCACAAATTAATGGATTCACTCAAGTAAACAGAAGCAGATGTAGTTGCATTAATTCCAACAGAATTCACATGGACAGTGTTCAAAATAAATAGGCCATCAGCTAGGTACCCTTTTCCCACAAAAGTCCCATTCCTAGTGAGAATAACCTTATCAGCCTCAAAAATAATTTTTAAACCAGCCTTATTTAGCAAGCTACCAGAAATAAGATTCCTACGAAGAGCAGGCACATACAACACATTATTTAAAGACAAGCTTTTTCCAGAAGTTAACTTAATTAAAATTGTTCCTTTACCGACAACACCAGCAGTAGTGGTGTTTCCCATGTAGACGCATTCCCCATCAGCAGCGTCCTCAAAGTGATTAAACAGGTCCTTGTTTGAGCATAAGTGCCTTCTAGCTCCAGTATCTAGAACCCAGTCCGTTTTGTTTTCCACCAGATTAGCTTCAACCACAACAGCAACAATAATTTCTTCATTTTCCACCAGATTGGATTGTGGAGCAGCTCTGTTGTTTGGATTATGATTGGTATTCTGTTGGTTCTTCCTTTGGTAGCACTGAAATGCCTTGTGGCCAGGTTTACCACACACAAAGCATTCCACTACTTTCCTCTTCTGAATTCTTCCATTCTTCTTGAAAGGCTTGTTCTGGTTTGAGCCTTTTTGGAATTTGGTTGAAGGTCCTTTGTTCCTGTCTTTTGGTACCACAGCAGATTCAACAATATTAGCATTAATTGAAACAGACTTAGAGGAAAGTTGCTTATCTTTCATTCGATTTGCTTCTTCAGTTCTCATGTGGCTGACTAGCTCCTAGAGACTGAAGTCTTTTTTCTTATGTTTCAGATGGTTTCTGAAATCACTCCAGAAGGGTGGAAATTTTTCCAGTAGGACATTGGCTTGCAGCAGATCAGACATTGTCATGCCTTCACCCAGAACTTCAGCAACTAGATTCTCATATTCATGAATCTGGTCAATGATTGGTTTTTCATCAACCATTTGATAATTGAGCCATCTTCCAACCACGTATTTACGTTTGCCTACATCATCAGACCCGTATTTTTCTTTGAGGGTATCCCAAATTTCTTTGGCAGACTTTTTATTGACAAAAATATCGAACAGTGGGTTCGACATATGATTTAGGAGATGAGCCCTAACTGTTTTGTTGTCTTTTTCGTATTTTGCACAACGAGTGTCGTACTGCTGAACAATCAGAGACATGGCAGGACCATTTGGGTCAGAGGGTGGATCCTGGACAACAACATAATCTAGTTCGAGCTGTTCAAAGAAAATCAGAATTTTCTGCGACCATCTTTTGTAATTAAGACCGTCCAGAGGTTCAAGTTTGGAGAGGTCAGGAAGGGATTTCGCAATTAAAGCAGACATGATTGCGAAACAGACTCGCTTTCAAATTGTTGGAAACAAATGAGGGTTACAGAAAAAACGAATCGAAATTAAGAACGGAAATCGGAAATCGGAAATCGAACTGTGCCGTGGCGGAGGCCACTGCCTTGAAAACTCCGGTCGCTCCCCAAGGTTAACACAGAAACCTTCGAACCTGTGCACTCAAAGTTGAAGATTGTAGAACAGCAAAAGAGTATTTTTAATTGCCCAGAAAAACGATTGAAAGAAAAAGTATGTTTCCAAAGCTGGAAACTGGTTGTATTTATAGCCTTCAGAAATATGAACGTTAGAACGTTCATATACACGTTAGAACGTGGAGCAAGACCAGGAGAAAAATAAGGTTCGGTTTTTGACTAAATAGAAAGTTGAGGAAAAGTTCAAAGAAGTTAAACGGATAAAAAAAAAATTCGGCCCCAGTCCGGTCGGGCGAACGAGCGCACGCGTGTGGTATATTTGCTAAAAACCACTTAACACAATTTAAAGGCTTCTAAAGCCCAACTCTATATATACCCACTCAAAGGGTTATAAGTTTCCCATGTGGGATTGTAAAAGTGCTCTTGAGAGCAAAGTGGTTAAAGACAAATATACCCCACACTTTCAAAGCCATTTTTATTCAACACACCAAAGTTTCAAAGCCATTTTTCTAACAACCATCACTCCTCAAACCTTGGCTGATCTACTAGACGTAGATCTGGAAGGTACTGAACTTTGAAGGTCTGGTGATGAAAGGAATGTTGAGGGTTTCCCTCAGAAGTATCTCACACTAGAGAATCTCCATGGTGAGTTAATCGACACTTGTCTGCCTAAGACTCCAAGACAAGCCCACTACCTCATAGTTAATTACATCCTTCTGAAGAAGGGCTCAGTAAGCCTTGTCTCCCATCTTAACTGTGAATAATGTGACATATATTAGAAAAGAAGGATCTGAACCTACCCATCCTGCTGATCTCGGCAATGAAAATGTGCAACGCTCAGCTCAACGTTGGTTCATTGATAACCAAGATCTTACGGCATAATGAAGTCCATTTTCCTTTAGAATCCTCTCTTGTCTCAAGATCCATGATTAATGAAAAGATCATCAATGGGCTAGAACACAGTAAACCTCACATGATTTTGGCTACTAGTGCTGATATCAAGACAACAAAGAGAAAAGCTCACGAAACAGGTTCTAAATCTCCTAAGGCTACAACGAAAAAAATCAGAGTTCCCTCTGAAAAGACTACCTGAAACTGTCAAAATCAAAGCTTCTGAGAAGCAAGAACCTTCTCCCTCCAATGCTGAGCTTAAAACTTCTAAATCATCTAAGGGAAAACGTACTGCTTCTGATTAACATAACTCTGATCAGGAAAAGCCTCATGAAAAGAAGAAAAAATCTACTTCTGAGGCGACAATCAATCCCTTCGAAGAAACCCTGGCTGATACTGGCGCTCCAATTCCAGCCATGGAAGCTCCTAAAAGCTACTGCTGAGTAACCACTCAGTGAAGGTAAAGGCAAGCAAAAGCAGAAGAAGCCAATGATTCTAACGCTGAGTCTGAACTAAATGCAATGCGTCTTTAAGCTCATGTAACTGTATCTCCTTAAGCTAGTCATTTTTATCTTTGTCTTCCTCTTAATAACCTCAGCTCTCGCACTTTTAGAATGCTCCTGTTGCAAAAGTTTATTAAGAACATTATGTATATGCATTTTTATATTAGCGGCTACACTTACTACATAGTGCTCCGTGGGCGACTTAATCATCTGCACCATCTTTATTCAAGCTGCCATCAACGAAGATTTCCCAAACTTCTGAAATCTTCGGGAGAAGCCCTTCTTGTGAAATTTCAATTAAGAAATCAGACAATTCTTGTATTTTAAATGCTTTCTAAGGCTCAAATCGGATGTCAAATTTTGTGAGCTTCAAAGCCCACTCAGCAGTTCTTCCTGAGGCCTCTGCAAGATCTTCCGAAGAGGCATATCAGTTCTTATGACAATAGAATGACTTTGAAAATAATGACTCAACTTCTATGCGGTAACAACCACTCAAAAAGCAAGCTTTTCAAGCTTCGGATATCTAACCTCCGCATCTCGCAAGACTCTACTAACATAACACACATGTAATTTCTTTGTTCCTTCCTCTCGAACTAATACCGTGCCAATTGAATCTTCGACAACACTTATATACAAATATAATGTTTCACTAGGCAAAGGCTGACTAAGTAGTGGAGGTGAAGCAAGAAAGCTTTTTAATTGTTCAAAGGATGTTTGGCATTCTACCGTCTAGTCAAAGTTTTTCACTCCTTTCAGGCTCTTGTAGAAGGGCATGCAACGCTTGGCCGAACAAGAAATGAAACGCCCTAAGACATTGATCTTTCCATTTAGCTTCTGTACATCATTAATCTTTTTCGGAGATTCCATGTTGATTATAGCCTAGATTTTGTTTGGATTTGTTCCTATACCTCTCCGGAATATCATGAAACCCAAAAACTTCCCTGAAGAAACGCTAAGCATACACTGCTCAGGGTTCAGCTTGAGGTTATGTTCCTAATGTAGCAAAAACTGTAGGCAAATATGTTGCGTTCTTCTCTACCAATCTACTTTTTACAATCATGTCATCAACAAATATTTCCATCTTATCTCCAATGATATCTCCAAAAATCTTATTTACTAGTCGCTGGTAAGTTGCACCTGCATTCTTCTGACGGAAGGGCATAACATTATATCCATATGTTCCTTTGTCTGTTCTAAAACATGTATTTAAAAGATCTTCGAGATTTATTGGGATTTGATGATTTCTTGTCGCCGTATCCAGAAGCGAATAGATGGTGAAACTTGCAGTAAAATCAATAAGCATGTCTATACATGGCAAATGATATGAGTCTTTTGGGCATGCTTTGTTAAGATCACTGAAATCAACACACATGCACCACTTTCCATTAACCTTCTTTACCAAGAGTACATTGGCAATCCACTTTGCATAGATGGTTTTTTTAATGTGATGGAAATCTAACAATTTCCTTACCTTCGCCTTTATAATTTTCTACTTTTCTATACCATGATTTCTTAATTTTTGTTTAACACGATGGGTGTTGATATCTTGCAGACTTTCCTTCACCGAATTACGTCCCTATGAGGCACCATTGGGATTGGCCGAGGACACTCTGATGCTAAATTTAGTAATATTCATAAGAATAAAATAGTAATCACAAAGTAGGGTTTAGAATAATGTATACCTCAATGCCTTGGGGCATGTTTATTTATACTAGGAATTAGTAACCATCATTTAGAAACTAGAAAGCCTCTTATTTAATGTAAGATTGTTATATTATTTATGTCTGGCTGTTAGCTTATTTATGGAGCTGTTTCTAGTTATTAATGATGTCAGTTTTCATCTAGAAGTGTCAGCCGACATCCCTGAGCTGATCAAGGCTGAATGGCAAATCTTCTGTCTTTGGCGAATGCGGACCTTATAAAGGTTTTTGGCCTTTATGTGGTGTATCTGATGGGAAATAAGGCTAACGTATGGCAGCGGAAATATAAAAATTTTAACCTTTTTCTATTAACCCAATATCCGTTAATCGTTATTTCATATAAAGAGGGATAGAAGGAAATACCTTTTGACTAACTATCTACCGTTGCAAGCGAAGTGCCCTCAACTCATACTCCGAGTTCACGAGCACAAAACAAAACACAACCCAAATCAAGTTAGTGATCAACCGTGAAAACAATCAAGTATAGATTGTCTCTAATAAATCAACACAAGATCAAGGATAAAGAGAAAGAGATGAAATCAATTGAATCGGTAGGAAGCGGTGGATTATTTCGTCCTCGTCTATGGGGGGCGAAATTCTCTCTCTTGGTTGCTCTAGTGTGTTTTGAAAACCACACATATAGGGGTATTTATATTCTCTTGTATCTAAACCCTAGTTAGATAGAATTAGGTTACTGAATAAGAATTTAATTCGGAATGTAATTCTTATTTATTATCTATAATTATATATTAAATATAAAGATAATAATAGTAACCTTATAGGAGAATAATATGAGCAATTTAATCTAATTAAAACTCCTAACTTATTTATCCTTTAATTAATTTAATTCACAATCATAATCTAATTAGAATTGTTAAAATCAAATTAAATTATTCATGTATTTTCATACATGAAAATCGCCCCCCTTATATACTGGGCCTTAGTGAACTCAGTTGGGCTTCCATTAATTAATTAACATCTGTTTCTCTTTTGGGCTCCAAGTCTTATGTGTGACCCATTAGGTTCTTATTGCTTCTAGCCGTATGCAACTATTAAATTAATTTTTATAAAATTATATTTAATCTTTGCATAACGGAATGAGTACGCGAAATGTGATTAGCAAATCCGAAACATTCCCCCAAAACTATAAGAAGACATGTTGATTCTGTCGTTGACCTTTCCGTATTAGTTACAGTATAATTCGATCCTTTATCAACTACATCCTTGAACTGAATCTTATGACTATGGATAATGTCAAGTCACATATAGCGAGACATTCGTTTTACTTGTACAGGCCGAGTCAACTCCAATTAGATAGGTTAAGTGAAATCTGTATTTCAAGTCTTAAGTTATCACCTTGCAAGGATTTAGAGTCGAGTCTTCCACAAGCGATCCATGGACGTATCTCCCATTTATCGGGAGTGATAAATGCTCAATCCAATGTATAATTATCCTGCAATTACTTTCTGTGATACCCAACGTCTGCCGTTCACACCCCAGAGTCATCTCTGTTATGGATCGTGTTACAACAGGATCAAAGCATCACATTTCGTAATCCAGAATCACCAATTAACATTCCTTTGAGTCTAAGGATTACTTATACCTATTAATACCAATGAGATGAACAAGTGACAAGGATGAATCTACCCATCCTGTTATCTCAAGTCGGGTCCCCAGTCCTAATGAACTTCTTTTCATTGGATCCATGTAACTGTCCAGATATCTGTATATATGAAGCTTGTGAGATCAGCTTTCTGTCTCGACAGAAGACATTGTTACATACAAGTCTCAGCAGTGATATGTCAATCCTAAATATATTACTTGACTTGGGGTGGTTTTAAGTTTATTAGTTTATCATAAAGTTTCGTCTCACTTCATGCTTGTATGGACACTTTATAATCACTTTAAACAAACTTATGGATTTCCTTTTATTAGACTTTATTTAGTTCTTAAAAAGGGATTGCCTTTATACAGTTATGAAACCATATCTCATTAAAACAAGTGGTATAAAGAACACTTCATTTACATTAAGTTTGTATCTTAGAACAATTGTCTATAGGACACTAAACCCCAACATACTCCCACTTGGACTAAAGCCAATTGTTTCTACAACTTATCCCAGTAGAACTAAGATGACGATCATGTACTTTCTGGGTTAAGGGCTTTGTCAACGGATCTGCAATGTTGTCCTCAATAGGTACTCTTTCTATTCTCACATCTCCTCTTGCCACAATTTCTCTTACAATGTGGTATCGCTTCAGGTAATGCTTGGATGCATTATGAGACCGTGGTTCCTTTGCTTGCGTAATGGCTCCATTATTATCACAGTACAGTGTATGAGATTTACAATGTCAGGCACCACACCAAGTTCAGTAATGAACTTCTTAATCCAAACTGCTTCCTTTGCTGCTTCCGCAGCAGCGATATACTCTGACTCGGTTGTAGAGAAAGCTACGCTCCCTTGCTTGGAACTCTTCCAGCTGACCGCGCCCCCATTCAAGATAAATAGGTATCCTGATTGGGATTTAAAATTGTTCTCATCTGTGAGATGACTTGCATTTGAAAATCCTTCTATTTTCAGATCCTCTTCTTCGTACACTAGAAACATGTCTTTAGTCCTTCTCAAGTATTTAAGAATGTTCTTGACGGCATTCCAGTGCTCGTCTCCCGGATTACCTTGGTAATGACTCGTTATACTTAACGCGAACGCTACGTCAGGTCTAGTGCAAAGCATAACATACATAATCGAACCAATTGCGCTGGCGTACGGGATTACAGCCATGCGCTTCTTATCATGTTCGGTTTTAGGACATTGATGATTGTTTAACTTTACTCCATGTACCATGGGTAAGTTACCTCGTTTCGATTCAAGCATGCTAAATTGCTTTAGCACCTTTTCGATGTATGTAGCCTGTGAAAGACCAAGCAGTCTTCTTGATCTATCTCTATAGATCTTTATACCAAGTATATAAGCTGCTTCACCAAGGTCTTTCATGGAGAAGTTACTAGATAACCATACTTTTACCGACTGTAGTAGAGATATGGCATTTCCCATTAATAATATATCGTCCACATATAATATCAGAAATGCAACTGAGCTCCCACTTGCTTTCTTGTAAATGCAAGCTTCTTCGCAATTTTGTTCGAAACCAAATTGTTTTATGGTTTCGTCAAAACGCTTGTTCCATCTTCTTGATGCTTGCTTGAGTCCATAAATGGATCTCTGAAATTTGCATCCTTTCATGTGAAACCTTCAGGTTGCATCACATATACATCCTCAAGCAGGTTTCCGTTTAGGAAAGCTGTTTTCACATCCATTTGCCAAATCTCGTAATCGTAGTGAGCGGTAATAGCGAGCATTATTCTGATTGATTTGGACATAGCCACAGGAGATAAAGTTTCGTCATAATCAATTCCTTGTTTCTGACGATATCCTTTCGCTACTAACCTAGCTTTGTAGGTGCTAACCTTTCCATCCATGTCAGTCTTCTTTTTGAAGATCCACCTGCACCCAATGGGTTTTATCCCTTCGGGTGGATCAACCAAAGTCCACACTTGGTTGGTGTACATGGAATTCATCTCAGAATCCATGGGTTTGAGCCATGCTTTAGAATCTGGACTGTTAAGAGCCTCTTCGTAGTTTTCGGGTTCATCGTCTAACACGGGAACCTCATCATCATCTCCCACTAGAAAACCATATCTAATTGGGAGTTCACGAACTCTTTGTGATCTACGAATGGGTGGCACTTGAGTCTCATCTAATGGGACTGCTTCGGGTTCCTCAACCGCCTTTGTTGTTTCAGTCGATGTTTCTTGTTCTTGAACTTCATCAAGTTCAATCATGCTTCCCTTTTCTGTTTCTTCGAGAAACTCTTTCTCCAAGAAGGTTGCGTGCTTGGATACTATTACTTTCTGATCATCTGGATGATAGAAGTAATACCCCACAGTTTCCTTAGGGTATCTAATGAAGAAACACTTATCAGATTTGTAATCTAGTTTGTCTGACGCTATGCGTTTGACAAATGCTGAACAACCCCATACTCTCATGAATGAGAATGTGGGTTTCCTACCAACGAACAATTCATATGGTGTGGAACTAGCGGATTTAGTTGGTACTCGATTTAGGGTGAAGAGGGCAGTTTCTAAGGCATAGCCCCAGAATGTCTTTGGAAGTAATGCGATGCTCATCATGGATCGTACCATATCTAGTAAGGTACGGTTCCTCCTCTCGGATACACCATTGTGTTGTGGTGTATAGGGAGGTGTCCATTGTGAGCATATCCCACATTCAGTTAGATAATTCAGAAAATCATCTGAAAGATATTCGCCACCTCGATCGGATCGAAGTATCTTTATTTTCTTTCCTAATTGATTTTCTACTTCATTTTTGAAGCATTTAAATTTCTCAAAAGCTTCAGACTTGTGCTTCATCAAGTAGATATAACCATATCGGGTATGGTCGTCTATGAAGCTTATGAAGTATATGAATCCTCCTCTTGCTTGGACTGACATAGGACCGCATACATCGGAATGTATTAATCCTAGAGTGTCTGATACACGCTCACCTTTATTGCTAAAGGGTGTCTTTGTCATTTTACCTTTTAAACATGCTTCACATGTTTACAATGATTCAGGATCAATTGAATTTATAAGCCCATCTTGATGTAGTTTAAGCATGCGTCTTTTGTTTATATGGCCTAAACGACAATGCCACAAGTAAGTTGAATTATCTAGCTTATGTCTTTTGGTATCAATTGCGAAAACAGAAATTTTGTCATCTAGCATATAAATCCCATTTTGTGATATTCCTGAAAAATAGAAAAACCCATCTCTATAAAAATCGCAATGTTTGTCTTTTATTGAAATATGAAAACCGTCGTCAACAAGATGGCTAATAGAAATAATGTTACGAGACATTTCTGGAACATACAAACAGTTCCCTAATTCTATTACAAGCCCAGAGGGCAAGCTCAAAGCATAATCTCCAATGGCGAGGGCGACAACTCTTGCTCCATTTCCTACTCGCAAGTTTATGCATCCTTTCTTCAATTCCTTAGTCCGTCTGAGTCCCTGAATATTCATACAAATATGAGATACACATCCGGTATCTAATACCCAAGATTCAAACTGTGAAATTGTATTTATTTCAATATAAAACATACCAGATGTTGAAGTCCCAGTTTCTCCCTTCTTGAGGGTAGCTAGGTACACCAAACAGTTTCTTTTCCAATGCCCTTCTTCACCACAAAAGTGGCACTCTCCTTTGGGCTTCTTCACTTCCTTTCCCTTTGTTTCAGTGAGCATGGCCCCCTTGCCCTTATTAGGATGGTTTGGATTGGGAGAGTTCCCTTTCCTCTTCTTTGATCCTTCAATAGCAAGGGTCGGTATCCCCTCGTTTTCTTTCATATTGGGCTCGACTGTCTCGAGCATATTTGCAAGCTCTTCAAGAGAGGTTTGCAAGCCACTCACTTGGTAGTTCATGATGAACTGTGAGTAACTCTCGGGGAGGGACTGAAGAAGTAAGTTTACACTTAGTTCATGATCTATCGCATCTCCAATACTAGAAAACTCGGTGATAAGGCTAATCATCTTGACACAATGTGCCATTACAGATGTGCCCACCTGCATCTTGCATCTATATAACTGCTTTGTTATCTCGTAGCATTCGCACCGAGTTTGATTCACAAACAACTCTTTCAGGTGCGCGACCATGGAATAGGCATCCATTTCTACATGTTGCCTTTTCAATTTCGGTGTCATTGATGCAAGTATGATGTCTCCCGCATGATCGTCATCAGCCTTATACTTCAAGTAAGCATAAAATTCTTGGTAGGGAGCACCATCCGCCGGGTAAGGGGGTATCGGTGTATCAAGTACATACCCTTTATTCTCGAACTTCAAAACGATTCTGAGGTTGCGATACCAGGTGGTGAAGTTTGAACTGTTCAACTTGTTATCGGTAAGTATATTTTACAGATTGGTGTTAGTCATGATTTTAAGAGTGTTTTAATATAACCTGAGAGTGAGAAAGAGTAAACGTAGGTTATTCATTTGCTTTAAAATACATCAATCTAAAATTATAGGCCTTTTGTTTATTTTAGATTGCTCCCACTATTTTGCCAAATTAATAGCCCTCCATATTAATTCGAAGAATTTCGCAAATCCTTTAGTGAGCTAAGATCCTAACTCCTGAGATTTCACCTTGAGTTTGCTCAACAAGCTAGTCTCATTTGTTAGGTAGATTCATGTAATCAATCACATCTTTGATGTGATTCCTATGTTATTGGGTTACTAACCACATTAGTAACTAATATGCTATTCATATTAATCCCAACCATATTGCCCATTAGTTTATGACAACATGAGTTTGCTCATCCAATTATCATAATCTAATTTAAGTACTACCCCATATTCATAAAAGAATGATTTTCGATAATTCAGGTGTTACCATAAGACCCGAGCTTGAGTTTGCTCAACAACCCAAAGGCCCCCAGTACTGCCGGCTGAATTATAATATTAGGGAGGGGCAACCGATTTTAATAACTTGCTTATTTAGTTAACTTTTAATTAGTGAGGGATTTTTTTATTTTAAGTCTCATAATCTAACTTAGTTTTGATTTGCTTTAGCACACATCAGACACATACATTGGCGTTATGGACATATCATCTAAATTATTCCGTCGAGCCAGAGACGAAATAAAGGGCAAAACCTAGGGAAATACTAACTATTACATATTTCTCTTTAGGTCCTCCGTCTTCTCCATGGCGCCTTGAAATTACATATTAATTTCTATTCTACTAAAGAAAACTTCAATTAACTTGAAGGGAATTAGATGAGAGGAGAAATTACAATAGATAGTAGAAAAGCAGGACTCGCAGGCCCTATTTCAAAAATACCAAAAGACTAAAAGAGGGTCCAAATATGTCCATAACTCCAAACATGCATAGACTCAATTAAATAAATTTAATTGGTTGATTACATAAATACTTTATGTAATGTTTAGGTTAATCACATTAACACATCAAATTAACTTTCATCCAATTTCAATTCTAACAGTTTCGTATCTTCTATATTAACCTTTTAGATTAATACAACTATACAAAACTTTAATTATGCATGTCCCAATTATTTTGATTTCAATTCATTTAATACTTTTGATTTACAAATAGATAAAACAAACTTTTAAATAAACGTTTCATTCGATAATCAAAACATAAAACTATTAATTTCTGAAACATATATACATAAATATATTTAAAACTGATTTTAAAACGATTTTAAAATAAATGGGTCTCGGGCCGGGTCCGAGGACGCAGCTGCTGCCATTTGGCAGCAGCCCTAACGCGTCTGGCCCGCCGCTGCCTTGCGGCAGCGGAAGCCAGCCGCTGCGCGGTTGTTGCCGTGAGGCGCGACCCGAGCTGCTGTCCAATATTTTTTTTAAATAATTATATATATATATATATGAATTTTAAAACGATTTTCAGAAAATAAGAAAACCTATTATAGATTTTCCGTTTTATGTTTAGAATCAACAAAATTAACTTTTATCAATCTAACTGTAAAACTAATAGATTTTGTTATAATGATTATCAACCGAAATAATTAGGAACATATGCATAAACTATTTTAATTAACAATTAATTAAAACTTATTTATCTTTAGAACTAATTAATCAAAATAGATTTGTTAATTAACCTAACTATAAATATTTATTCAATCTGATTGAAAAACTTCTAAATTTTCATATAT
Organism: Euphorbia lathyris; assembly: GCF_963576675.1. NCBI lineage: Eukaryota > Viridiplantae > Streptophyta > Magnoliopsida > Malpighiales > Euphorbiaceae > Euphorbia > Euphorbia lathyris. The sequence continues at coordinate 45,934,447 of NC_088913.1, forward strand.
GAAATAACGGATTTAACCTGGCTCTGATACCACTGATGGGAAATAAGGCTAACGTATGGCAGCGGAAATATAAAATTTTTAACCTTTTTCCATTAACCCAAGATCCGTTAATCGTTATTTCATATAAAGAGGGATAGAAGGAAATACCTTTTGACGAACTATCTACCGTTGCAAGCGAAGTGCCCTCAACTCTTACTCCGAGTTCACGAGCACAAAACAAAACACAACCCAAATCAAGTTAGTGATCAATCGTGAAAACAATCAAGTATAGATTGTCTCTAATAAATCAACACAAGATCAAGGATAAAGAGAAAGAGATGAAATCAATTGAATCGGTAAGAAGCGGTGGATTATTTCGTCCTCGTCTAGGGGGGTCAAAATTCTCTCTCTTGGTTGCTCTAGTGTGTTTTGAAAATCACACATATAGGGGTATTTATATTCTATTGTATCTAAACCCTAGTTAGATAGAATTAGGTTACTGAATAAGAATTTAATTCGGAATATAATTTTTATTTATTATCTATAATTATATCTTAAATATAAAGATAATAATAGTAACCTTATAGGATAATAATAATAGGAGCAATTTAATCTAATTAAAACTCCTAACTTATTTATCCTTTAATTAATTTAATTCACAATCATAATCTAATTAGAATTGTTAAAATCAAATTAAATTATTCATGTATTTTCATACATGAAAATCGCCCCCCTTATATACTGGGCCTTAGTGAACTCAGTTGGGCTTCCATTAATTAATTAACATCTGTTTCTCTTTGGGTCAATTACATGAATATCATAATTAAGTACAAAATTTCAACTAAGTCATATCACCAAACTTAATTTTTAATATGTCATTATTCTCTATATATTATGATTTTACACTATAATTTAAAAATTCTAGACTCCAATTCATAAATCATAAACCCTAGAAAATATATTCTAGACTTATAATTGATAAATTCTAATTCTTAAAATATATTAAAAGTACTGATTTTACTAGTTTGACATAATCCAAAATTATGACTCGATATGATTGTAAATAGTTTTTAAAACATGAATTTCTGTGTAATTTTCCCTTTCTCTTTTGTGCTCCAAGTCTTATGTGTGACCTATTAGGTTCTTAATGCTTCTAGCCGTATGCAACTATTAAATTAATTTTCACAGAATTATATTTAATCTTTTCATAACGGAATGAGTACGCGAAATGTGATTAGCAAATCCGAAACATTCCCCCAGAGCTATAAGAAGACAGGTTGATTCTATCGTTGACCTTTCCGTATTAGTTACAGTATAATTCGATCCTTTATCAACTACATCCTTGAACTGAATCTTATGACTATGGATAATGTCAAGTCACATATAGCGAGACATTCGTTTTACTTGTACAGGCCGAGTCAACTCCAATTAGATAGGTTAAGTGAAATATGTATTTCAAGTCTTAAGATATCACCTTGCAAGGATTTAGAGTCGAGTCTTCCACAAGCGATCCATGGACGTATCTCCCATTTATCGGGAGTGATAAATGCTCAATCCAATGTATAATTATCATGCAATTACTTTCTGTGATACCCAACGTCTGCCGTTCACACCCCAGAGTCATCTCTGTTATGGATCGTGTTACAACAGGATCAAAGCATCACATTCCGTAATCTAGAATCACCAATTAACATTCCTTTGAGTCTGAGGATTACTTATACCTATTAATACCAATGAGATGAACAGGTAATAAGGATGAATATACCCATCCTGTTATCTCAAGTCGGGTCCCCAATCCTAATGAACTTCTTTTCATTGGATCCATGTAACTATCCAGATATCTGTATATATGAAGCTTGTGAGATCAGCTTTCTGTCTCGACAGAAGACATTGTTACATGCAGGTCTCAGCAGTGATATGTCAATCCTAAACATATTACTTGACTTGGGGTGGTTTTATGTTTATTAGTTTATCATAAAGTTTCGTCTCACTTCATGCTTGTATGAACACTTTATAATCACTTTAAACAAACTTATGGATTTCCTTTTATTAGACTTTATTTAGTTCTTAAAAAGGGATTGCCTTTATACAGTTATGAAACCATATCTCATTAAAACAAGTGGTATAAAGAACACTTCATTTACATTAAGTTTGTATCCTAGAACAATTGTCTATAGGACACTAAACCCCAACAGTATCTGTATACTATGGTCCCCCCCCAAGGCGTATGACTTCCTCCATATGCCATCTGTCTAGCGTACTTTGGTGGGCGATGAGGTTTAAATGCTCTTCTAGTCCTTCTATTATGAGGATCTTCAAGGATTTGTCCCTAGATAATATTTGGATGTTATCAAGCGTCCTTTTGAATGTCCAAAGAATGCATAATAAGGTATGGAGAAACTCTAGTGATGTTCGTAGGAGACCAGGAGAAGGCCTGAACATTTATTTTCAAAGTTGAAATAATGTCAGCTTTCAACTGCTCTAGGATCTCCGAAGTAACCTTGACAGATTTCCCTTCAGTTAACGAAATAGTCTCTAATGCACCAACTGGCTCAGTTCGCTCCCTTTCTTCTTCCATAGGGTCTTCCGTTGGCTTCATGTTTAAAAATGCCATATAAGTTTCCTGACCCACAATTTGATTTCCCTGAGCTATTGTCATGCCCTCCTTTGTTGGAAGCTGCCATGCCAAGTGATGTATTGACAGAGCACCTGCAAATTCGGTGAGAAGCGGATGCCCAATTATGAAATTATATGACAGCACCAAATCAATTACCAAGAACTCAGGTTTAGAATGCCACTTGACCGAACAGTCCCCAATAGAAACTGCCATATATGTACTACCAATGAGGGGTGCTGAATGCCCTGATATCCCCACCAATGGAGATAGAGTTGGAACGAGCATATCATGATCAACACATAATGCCTCGTAAGCCTTACGAGTGATAATATTGATAGATCTTCCTATATCAATGAATATCTGCGAACCTTATATTCATCTAGCAAAATTTCAATGACCAAGGCAACGTTATGTGCCTTTTGTGTGAAGTTGCCGAAGGAAAACTCAGAGCTCAATTCGGGTATTCTTTCCTGATCCTTATTAATTCTCTACCGTTTAGCTGAACGATCTTCCTTTGGCCCTCCGGTAATGACATTAATCAGGAGGAGCCCTTTCTTCATGTTGTTTGACCTTTGAGTCCCTAGACTTAGATTGTATTTTAAAAAAAAATTGTCCAATTTTCCTGCCTCAGCCATTTTATTCAGTTCCGCAGCTAGTTATCTACAATCTTCTGTATCATGGCCTTCACTTTTGTGAAACTCACAATACAAACTGTTATGTCTTTGTCTAGAAGTCTTTAGCTTCAGGGGGTACTGAATATGTTGCCTATTTGTTTCTACCATTAAAGGATTTCCTTCCGATGAGCGTTTAAAGGAGCATAATTTTGATCTATGTGGTCTTTGGATCGTTTATGATCATCCTTACTCCTATTGCCTTTGGACTCCTTTGGTTGATGAACCAAACTCAATCTCTCCTTAAGCAAAGGGTTCAACTTATGACTATCCCATTTTACGAAGTCCCTAGCCCTTCACATCAGATCTGGAAAGTTCTTCGGTCTTTGGGTAGTTAACTCCTTAGACAAATATTTGCTTTGGCAATTGCTTGCCATAGCTTCCATTGCTCCATCCATATTCAAATGTTTAATTTGAGTGGTTATTCTTTGGAAACGTTCAACTCATTCTTTTAGGGTTTCACTGGGCTCTTGTACCAAAGAGTTGAGATCTTACATCGTCTCGCTTTCAGGAATAGAAGTAATGAAATGATCTGCAAACTCCTTAGCAATTTGTTTAAAAGATATAATGGAGCTTGACAGAAGTTGATCGTTCCAGTAAGCAGCTGAATCCATTAGTGTTCTTGAAAACAAATGACACATAAGTGCATCAATTGTTGTAGTGGTTTAAAGAGCTCAAAGAAAGTTCTTCATATGAAAAGTGGGATCTGTCATACCATTGTAGTCTTTAACGAGAGGATATTTGAATCCCATTGGCATTGGCTGACTCATTATCTCCACACTCAAAGGAGTGTCAACATTAGTGGTTTCTGGTATCTTGGAGTCCAGTCCTTAATCTTTCATCACATGTCGAAGCTCACTTTTTGATAAGGTTATAAAATTCTTCCTTAAGAGAAGACTCATGTTCCTTCGGCTTTGACTGTGTTCAGTCATGATAATCAAGAGATTTGGAAACCTCCAATTTCTTCTTGTGAGCTTCATATCGACAAATCAAGGATTCAGTGGAATCATGACAAACTCCCCTATGCCGCATCGGGGATCTGGATCCTTCTGGCTTTGGAACATGTTTGACGGGTGAAGGCGAATGATGGTGTCTTCGATGTGAAGGGCTTTTAGGCCTTTCTTTTGATCTTCCTCTAAGTACCTCTAGCTGAGATTCTTCGGAAACCCCTGCTTCCTTAGACATGTTTGAGTGATATGATGTCAAGTAGAACAGGCGAATGACCCCCTTCTTTCACCATATCTGTCAGCATCTTTTGCCTCTTTTAATTCTAAATGCATAACTTCCATATGTGAAGCATGCCCAACTCGAAAGATGATCGTTGATTCTTGAATAGATCCCATATTGTAGATTAGCTGTCTTGTTAAACCATCTATAAAGCTTCATGTTCTGGATCTAATGACCCAAGACAAGCATCGATTCTCTGATACAAAGTTGGAGTAACAAACAATGGTGATATCAAATGATTACGGGAATCAACCAAGCTGCGATTAAGTGCAGATGATCTACTCGGCCTATCTTTAGCTCTCTGATTGGGCTGAATCACAGGTTGAACTACAGATTGAACCATCAAGAATCCGCATAAGCAAGTATTTGTGGCCTTTGAAGATCTTAGGCCCAAATGTTGGATTCAGGTCTAAACTAATATCTAAGCATTCAGGGGCCATTTAATTATCATTGTATCATCTATCAAAATCTATAATTAATGGACGAAGACAAAACCATTTAGCAATTAATAGCTTAAATTCAATATAATAAAATAGTCCAGATATACTAACTCCTAAAAATGTCTATGAATATGCTAATGGGAATGATATAAATGAACTGGCAAATCTGAATGCATGATAAATCTAAAAATCTAACAAAATAGGAGAACTTATGACCCTAGCCTGGAAAATGTGGCAAGGGGTGAGTTGTCTACTCAATACACATAATTACCTATATTTATATACATAAACATATACATACACATAGATACAACTAATTTCATGCATCTTATAATCAAACAATTAATCAATAAAAAATAAAATATAAACATATCATCTTTTACATGACTCGATTTATTCAAACATCAAAACAATAACTTATTATGTTCATTTCTAAGGGCCCAACTAGACTTAAGTTAAACATACCCAATGGTCTCATGGTTACCAATATTACAATGTAGATATACGTTATCACCCCCCAGTTTCAGGACATGTAACCTTTTAACCTGATAATAGTTATCCCAATAACACGGTACTGCTATCGCCCCCAATTTCAAAACACAGTACAAGCTACAATTAGAGAAAAATAATACCCTATCGCCTTCTTAACGAGACATGTGTCTATGATTACATTTATCAAATCTCCAGACCGTTGAATATACCACTCAAACTAGCTATTTATGTTTTGTTCTGACTCTAACATAATCCAACACAAACTCATAATCATCTTAATCCCATAATAAATCAAATCATACAGCTTCATACTATTTTGTTCTGATCACATGACAATAATCTCAATGACATAATCATCTTATTCATGTCATCAAAATATTTCACATCATATACATAAATACTCAGCAGTTCAAACCACTCAATTCAAACAATTAGTATTCACATAACTATATACATATACATGCATACATAAATATAAGCAATTACACTTCTCGCCCAATGAGCTAATCAAATTATTTAGGTTCTTGTTGACCTCTCACTTGCTCGCTATAAATGTAGAATGCATTTTTTTTATAATTAATCATTCTATAGGATGCTTATGCATGTCAAAAAAAAATCTCCAAGAGCCTTAAAAACATCTAAGAATTTCTATTTAAGGCTCTAAAACATTTAAAAGAAATTTCAAATCGATCGGACAAGTATGGAATTAAAACAGTGAAACGTAAAATAAAGTTTCAGCATTTATATCTGATCATGACTCAATTTTGAAGCTCATAGATTTCGAATTTGGAATCAATTTAGACAAAATTTTGTAAAGCTATATCTTAGGTTTATTCTGCAACTTGAATCGTTGCAATCAGAGTTTGTATGAAATAGTTATGGCCAAAATACGAATGATTGTCAAATTTGCCAACAGTTACGAACGAGAAAAATGAATCAAATTTAGCCCTATTTCAACTCCAATTGCCACCAAATTTGACCAAAATGAAATAAAAACAAAATTAATGATATAAAACCTTTCTAGGAACATAAATACTTGGTTAAAATATGTTTTTACATCATTAAAACAACAAATTGAAAGTGAAATCATGAAATATCAAAACCCTAACTCATATGTTCTTCAACCGAAATCAAAATAATCTTGAAATGAAATTAATCTTACTTGAAATGGTTTTACATAAGGATTGACAATGTTCTTATTCTTCAAAGATCATCGAACAAGCTTCTATTGTGATTGGAAAATAGAAAAGATGAGGAAAAGAAATGAGAAAAGAGAGAAAAAAAAGGAAATGTTTGACTCTAAAACAAATTACAGAATTAAGAAAGTTATTGAAACTCTTATAAATATCAAGGTTTAAATATCAAAAAGCCCTAAAAAGGATGTAGGATTTTTCTTTTAAGATAAATTACCTAAAACCCCTTATTTAAAATATTGAAATTAATGTATGTATAGCTTATATATAAATTTATCAAAATTTCAAGATGTTACATGGATTGTTAAACAAAAAAGGGGGAATGAAACCCCCTGATTTTTTATAGAAAAATTATACTATTTCTTCCCCCTCTTTCAACCCAGCAGATCTAAAACTCGGTTATCTCACTTTCAAATTCTTTGTTTTATCTATTAAGTGTCCTATTCGAAAAAATTCTCATTAGTCAAATTATCTTGAAACAAATCTCACTCTCCACCCATTAGTCGAAGATAATTCAAAAAGTTGAGTTTAGATAATTATGGAGATGCAAAATTATTAAGATAAAAATGGTAAGTTTCAGGAAATGTAAGAATCATCTTGATAGTACCTAGCCTTGCTTGGTTTTTGTCCAACACTGCATACAAAGATCTCAGGAGCTGAAGAATATAACAAACTCGAAGCTGTTTTTGATATACTTTCGAACATGTCTTCATCGGATCTGTTATCCCCAATGCAGGTCACAAAATCTGGGGGTTTTTCATCACCGATTATTGCAGAAATTATTTTCTATGCTACAAGCCCTTTAGTGACTCCCTGCATATCAATTGGTCACCGTAGGACTCAAGGATTGTGATGAGCGCCTCTAGTAGAGCGGTAAACTATTGTGTGTGTGTTACAGTTAAGATCTTTCTACGTGCTTTAACTCTACTAGACGCTACGTAGGGGCACGTGTACCCCGTCATATCAAGTAATAATCCAGTTAAGATCGGGTATCGAATCCACGGGATTTATAACTACAAGTATTAAACTACTCGGTTTTACACGTTATCTAAGCGGTGAATACTTTTGACTTGAGTTTGGTGAAAACTACAAACTACTCCTAAACTATGGTGAAACAGACTTATGTAACTTAAACTCTAATGAAGTGTTACGGGTAGTGATAAGTTATAACATGTGGCAAACAATTCGAAACATATACGATTAATAATTTACTCTTACAAAGACGACTATCTATAGACCGAACAACTCCATGAGGTTCTAGGGTCGTGATTTCCCCTTAAGGCGACTCTAACTCTTATGATCCGAAACTAGGGCCCGTAAGTTCCGTGGCTTGTCAATTCCTACGGTTTCTGGACTGTCAACTCCGGTAAAGCAACACCTATGTGAATCCTAGTGGATTTCGGAGCTCGTAAGCGACCTACACAATAATCAATTATAAGTATGAACACAAGCAATAAATAATAACACGTATAGTGAAAAAGAAATTGTAAATCATATATTATAAATGTGGAACGCGTAAATACGGAATACAACACCTGCAAAAGGAAACAAATTAGGTCAGAACGAGGGCCTAGACCGCGACTATAAATAGGACCATTAGCTTCAATTGTAAAATATCTTTCATTCTTGTAATTACTCTAACCTTCACCCTTGAAGAATCCTCTCCACCTCCTCCATCTCCTTCAACCTCCATTGAAGAACTTCCGAAGCTCCATCCACCGAGGATTATTCAAGGTCCGTCCTTAAGTCCTAGGAAGCCGGCTACAGGGTAGACAGGTTCCCTGAAAGGGATTTTCTCATCTCTTTCATCTAATTGTGTTTTTATCCCTTGATACAGTCTATGAATCCTAGGCTAATTATATCCGCGTAACAATGTTCTTCACCTTTAATAATATTTTAGCCCTTATTTTGTTCAATGGTTTATTTGTTTAATCTTTGTCTTACGCTTTATTCGATTGGTTTAACTCATTCAAAAGCCCAAAAATCTAGTTGGCACATATTGTGAGCTGAATCTGGCCTAGTCGGAGCCTAGGAGATTGACGACCTCTTAGTTGATTAAGCCCAAATTGCTGAGCCTTAGACCTAGTTTCGGCCTTACAAGCGAATCACGCACTAGGGACTTCAGAAGGGTAAGTAGGGTTAATCGCCTCGAATACAAGTGACTTAGATTAGGTTTTTTAATCAATTGGCCTCATAATCTATCTTCATTATTATCGTTTCACACCATGTTTCCTCAGGTAATTGCATTAGTGAAAGATCACTTAGGAGTAGTTTAACTTAATTAGGAGTAGAATAACTTAGTTAGAATTAGAATAACTTAGCTAGGAGTAGAGTAATTCAACTAGGAGTAGATTAATTTAAACAAAACAAACTCAAAACCCCCCAAAGCCTAGATAACATCACCCGACCGAGTAGCTTGATACTTGCAGCAATAAATCCTGTGGATTCGATACCTGGACTTGTCCAGATTATTACTTGATAACGATGGGGTACACTTATCCCATAGTGAGCCTTGCAATACCGACACCGTGAGGCGCATCAAGTTTTTGGCACCGTTGCTGGGGATTTACTTTTCCCGCAATATCGAACCAAGGGTCGAATTGTTAGTTTAGGCATTCCTTTTGTGAATATCTTTGTTAATATTCATCTATACTTGTTTATAATCGTTCATACTTGTTTATATGTTGAATAAATTAGGTTATACCTTTTCGATTTTTATGTATATGTCATACGAATATAGCATGTTGTCTTGTAAAAATCTATACTACTTGTTTCGCCAAAAACGAATTAAAGTATTCATGTAGGATTATGTAAAATTGTATGATAAAACTGTATGATAAAATTGTATACTAGTTATACTTTCCTTCTCTAAGGAAAACATTTTTATTTTATTTTATCTTTTCTTTTCAGCATATGCATACTCGATCAGCGGAAATACCGTGTGTCCCTCTTAACCTTGAACTTAAACGTACTCTTCGCAAGAGCTAGCAAATCGGGATTATCAAGCCAGACGAGATCCTAGAACCAATCAAGATGACTGAACCTGGGAATGACAATACCAACAACAACAGGAACAAGAACAATGAGAATGCTAAACCAAGAGCTGATACCCGCTCGATGAGCGAAATCTTAGCACCACACCGACACCAGCACCTGTCCGGGATCGTTGCCCCAAACATCTCAGCTAATACCTATGAAATCAAGTCTAGCATAATTCACTTGATTCAACAAACGAGACTGTTTGGAGGAGAAGCACATAAAAGCCCGAATGGTCATCTAGATCACTTTCTGATGTACGCAGACATTGAGAGAACAAATGGGGTTCCCCAAGATACTGCTAGGCTGAAGCTATTCCCATTTTCACTAACTGGGCAAGCTCTAGAATGGCTGAGAATGCTAGAGCCTGGGTCAATCACCACATGGGCAGGATTGGAGAAGGAGTTCTTGTCCTATTACTTTCCTCCCTCGAAGACAGTGATGCTGAGGGGTGAAATCACTTCATTCCACCAACCCGAGCACGAAGCACTCCACACATCCTGGACTCGATCAGAAAAATGATGTGCATGTGCCCACATCATGACATACCTAAACACCAGTTGGTGAGTGTCTTCTATCATGGCTTGACGCCCACTAACCAAGCTACTATGGACTCCGCTGCGGGTGGAGATTTGTTTAGGAAAACTGCAACAGAAGCGTATGACATGATCAATGAGTTGGCAAGGAAGAGTGTGCAATGGCAAGAGGAGAAACTCACTGGGCCCTCAAGGCAGCGGGTATTTGCTGTGGAAGACCATGAACAGAGCCCAGTTGCTGCGGAGCTGAGCTGAAAAATGGACGTCTTGTTGGCTAAATTTAGCCAACCTCCCACCTGTGTGCATTGTGGCGGCGACCACCATGGAATGGACTGTCAAGCAGGAACCCTTTTCGCCGGAGATGGGATGGAGATGGTCAATTATGTTGGGGGACAACAGAGGTACAACCAGAACTACAATAACTACAACCCCAACAACAATTACAACTCCTACAACAACAACAACAACTACAAGAGGCCTCAGCACCCGAATTATCTTACGGGAGCTTGAACCAGAATGTGCTAAGGCCTCCCAACGGCTTTGTCTAGGAGCATAGAGAGCAGGGGCTTGGCATGTCCCCATGTCAGCAGCAGAACCAAGGGCTCGTGCCATCTTCCAGAGAACCTGATGAGGTGGTGACTCTCCTGAAAGAGATTTCGGTTAGGCTTGCTAACAACGAAGCCTTCTGCAAGGATCTGAGCAATCAAGTAGCTCAGATCAACAGGGATAGATAGGAAAGGCCACAGGGTTCTCTCCCAAGCACAACGGAGAAGAATCCAAAGATCCTGAGAAAGGATTGAGTAAGGGGGAAAATCGGATTTTCCCCGGTTTTAATTCAAAAATTGAACAATCGTTTATGCTTTCAGTTTTTATTTTATTTCTTTTATAAATTTTGTTGATTATTTTCTCTTATACTTTTGTTTCTTTTCAGTTGTCAATTTTTGACCCCCGTATATGCTTTTCGTTTTTCTTCTCTGTTAAAAAAACGTTGAAATTCTGCCCCGGAGGCCCAGCTCGGGCGAGCTGGGCACTGCCGCCGAGCTCGGTCGAGACGGGCAGAGTTCAGGATTTTTATCCCGAACTAATATATATATATATATATATATATATATATATATATAAGGGGGATGAAATCATCCCCCTTCTTCTTCTTCTTCTTCCTTTCCTTCTTTTCCTTTTCTCTCTTTTTCTCTCTTTGAAATCCCTAACCCCCAAATCTTCGATTCTAACCCGAAATCGACAAACAAGGTATGGATTCTTACCTATTTTCGATTTCATGCATGATTCTAAAGTTAGATTTTAGTTTAAAACATTAATTTTTTATTAATAGGTAAACCTAGGTTTTAGGATTTTTACCTCTTTTTCAAATTTTCACTTGTTTTGCTTGTTTCTCTTGGTTCTCTTGCAAATTTATGACTTATTGATGATTAACATTTGCTTTGGGTATGAGTTGATTTCCTAATTTGTGATTTTTAGAGAAATTGCTCAAATTGGGTAAATTCTCTATTTTAGCTCGGAAATTCAACTATGAAGTTTATAGCTGAAAACTTATCAATAGGACCCCTTTTCACATCCTTAGCATATTTTGGTCGCTGGGCCTCGCTAATTTTGCACGTATTAAGAGTTACGGATTAATCACTCTATTTTAGGGACCAAAACCTTACATTTTGATCCCCTAAGTCTCTAATCTTGGATTTAATCATGTTTATAAGTTGGTTATTTGGGTGGTTTGGTATAGTTATGTATGTGAGCGTGTTCTAACTAGTCCGTTTTGGTCTCCCTTCTTATTCTCAGGAACTATGGGTAGAAAGGGCAAAGCTAAGGTTGTTGTAGAAAATGAGGCCGAATCCGACGTCGAATTCATTGACGCCTTGCAAGATAAGTATGGTTCTCCTTTTGGTTTAGCTAGTGCGGAAGAGGGGGAGAAGTATGAACGTTTTGCCAGGCAAGACCATTCCCCCCGAATTATCATTGACCAAAACTACTTAGCATCTCTAGGGCTGGACAAGGATTTCAAGCAAATCCTAAGGTCCCAAGGCTGGCTTCACCTAGCCACAAAAAAGATTGTCGCTTACGACAACTATACTCTAGAGTTCCTATGCACCTTAAGGAAAGAATCACCTAAGAGTAGTGACTTATATTCCTTCCGACTAAACGGGAAATCTTATCGCCTCCATGAGGCACATATAGCAGCTTGTATGGGAGTTTATAGCCCAAATGATGCAGTCTCGGGTTTTGAAAAACCCATGACTACAACAGAAGCCTAGTACGAAATGACCGGGAAGTCGGGGTACAGTTCCAGCAGTGCTAGCCCGAGATCTCTACGAGATCCGCTTTTAAATCTTGCCCACAAATTCGTGGCACATAACCTATTGGGCAAGAATGAGAGTAACAAGGTCTCTAGCACTGAAGTGCTTATACTATGGTGTGTTGCAAACAATAAACCGGTTGACAATGTCAAGGCCATTTTTTAGGGTTTCCGGAGCCAAACAAGTAAAAAACGCGGCTCCCTTGGACTTGGTTATTTAGTGACCAACTTCCTCAAAGACCAGTTCAAAGACTTGGTCTTTAACAAAGAGGGTTACCATCCAACATTGCTTAACTCCGATTTTCTAGGAAGATCTACTTTTCAGGCAGTTTTGACTAGAGATCCAGCGGAAGGAGCAAGCTCAAGCGGCCAGATGCGGAAACGAGCACGGAAACCACCATAGTAGAGAGAGGAAGAGCAAGTAGGAGCTGAAGAGGAAGGATCTACAGCTGCAGCAGAAGGGTACCAAGCGAAGTACCAAGAGCCGGGGGTTCAGGCTCAACTCCAAGCCATGAACACCATGATGGCTAAGATGCGCAATCTCAACATGCAAACCTATGATACTATACATCATATGGATCAGCGGTTCACCGCCTTTGAGCAAACGATGGACCAGAGACTATCCGAATTAGAGCATGTGGCGGCGGACTATTGTGAGCGCTATGGCATGGAATGGCCATACCCCCCCCCCCCCCCGGCCGATTAGTAAGTTGTCTTCTCCATCCTAACTTCTTGCACATGTGTTTTATGGTTTTATATGCAATGTTGGAACTTATTGCATGATTTAAGTGTGAGGAGGAGGGGTAGACAAACTTCCAAAAATTGTATAAATTTTTTATTTTTGCTGCGTCGTGTCTAGTTTAGTTTGGCGTTTTTGGGTTTTGTTTATGCTTTATTTATGTTTTTGCATGTTTAGGACCTAAAACCGTAAACTTCCTTCTAATCTAAACTTCGCTATTTGTTTCTAGGGACTGAGAACCGAATCTAAAATTGCATGACAACTAGTTTAGGTGTAGGACACAATCCTTGTATATGTAAAAACATGAGCTAAAGATTGCATTTAGACCCTACTTTTGAAGAAATGCTAAAATAAGTACTTAGGTAGATAACTTAAGAATTGAAGGCATGTGATATTGAATTTGAGCTTGGGGAGAACTAATAAACACAAAAATTGAAACCCAAGAATTGTGAGTTGAATTTGAGCCCAAGAGCGAACATCAAAAAGCTCATTTTCTTGACATTTTTGTGAGTGCTTTGACTTGTGGAAAGATTACAGATTTTGCACCTAATACTAGGTTGAACCTACATGCAATGATTTGAGATGTTAAACGATGAATCAGCCTCATTAGAACTAACCTTTTTCTTTACCTTATTTTTTTTTTCATCTACTCTAGGAAGCACCTTTGAGCCTGTATTTTGTAACTTGTACTTTTTCTTTCGTTCTAACCCGATTTTTGCAAACTATCACTTAGTTTGTTACCTAACCCGAATTTTTGCAAAGCTCACACCGAGTCTTTGTTTTCTTCTAGTGCTTTCTCTTTGTTTATGACATTATAGTAGCAAGCCAAAAGGCTAAGAAGTGAATGAGCATCCAAAAGAACAAAAAAAAAACAGAAAAAGGAAAAGAAAAACAAAAAAGAAAAGAAAATGAGACGAACAAAAAGGGGAGAACTCCATTCCCCAGTTCTTAAAAATTAGAACGTCTCAGGAAAAAAAATATAATGAATAAAGAGCTCAGTCACTTCATATTTGCTAAAGCCATTTTAAACTTTGTTTTTCTAGCGCTAGAACTCCTAACCTTTGTTGTACCTTTAACCCTCTAACCACATTACAACCCCAATTCGAGGCTGGTTTTGATATCATCAGAGTCATGTAGCATAGTAGAGGAACTCGGATGAACGTGCAAAATCAACGTAATCCTAAGCAAGAACATAAGCCGAGAGTAAACACTTTAGCCACTAAAAATGTGTGAATTGAGTGAACTACCTATAGTGAGGTGTTTTACTTTAACTATCCCCTTAAGCTCATTTAATTGAACATGTATCCTTTCCTTAAGCATATGACCTATGATAATTGAAATGCGAATTTTGGATATTGTGTCTCTACTTTGTACTTCCGAATGCATGTGATTACAGATACTCGAAATTGTGTCAAGCACCTAGTAAAACCAGAGGTTTCCTAGCTTGCTTGTGATTGTGGGTTTAGTTTTTTAGTTTACTTAGGGACAAGTAAAGTTTTAAGTGCGGGGATGTTTGATAGGGGTCAAAAACTCCTATCTTTGGGTACGGTTTTAGGGCGGTTTTTGTCTTAGTTTTGCAAATAAGTGAGCAATTCTCGCATTTATATGCTTTTTTGTGAATTAGTTAGAAATTATACATGTTCTATTTACTTTTCGTTGTTTAGGCTCGTTTTCTGATTATTCTAGGCAAATATGGCCAAATTAGCATGTATGTTAAATTTCAATTATCTTTTATGGCTAATTGGTCCGCCAAAACTCGCACCAAACAGAGTATTTACTCAAAATAAGCGATTGGCGGGTCAATTTAGCCTCGGAACTAATGTTATTTAGAGTTTACGTGCGTGTGTAGGCTAAAACAGGAATCAAGCGAAAATTGCATTTCGGGACATCCGACAGTCGCACAAGGCGTCCTCGGCACTCCCGCTCGTCGAAACTGGCCTTTTTGGGCCAGATCAGTGAGCTGGCACTGCCAGCCCGACGAGCTGGCCCTCAGGGGCCTTCTCGGGCGAGCTAACTTGCGGGAATCAGTCAAAAGACTGATTCCCAGCCCCACGACGCCACGATCGACCCCACGTCTTCCCACCTGCAAAAGGAAACAAATTATGTCAGAACGAGGGCCCAGACCGCGACTATAAATAGGACCATTAGCTTCAATTGTAAAATATCTTTCATTCTTGTAATTACTCTAGCCTTCACCCTTGAAGAATCCTCTCCACCTCCTCCATCTCCTTCAACCTCCATTGAAGAACTTTCGAAGCTCCGTCCACCGAGGATTATTCAAGGTCCGTCCTTAAGTCCTAGGAAGCCGGCTGCAGGGTAGATAGGTTCCCTGAAAGGGATTTTCTCATCTCTTTCATCTAATTGTGTTTTTATCCCTTGATACAGTCTATGAATCCTAGGCTAATTGTATCCGCGTAACAATGTTCTTCACCTTTAATAATATTTTAGCTCTTATTTTGTTCAATGGTTTATTTGTTTAATCTTTGTCTTACGCTTTATTCGATTGGTTTAACTCATTCAAAAGCCCAAAAATCTAGTTGGCACATATTGTGAGCTGAATCTGGCCTAGTCGGAGCCTAGGAGATTGACGACCTCTTAGTTGATTAAGCCCAAATTGCTGAGCCTTAGACCTAGTTTCGGCCTTACAAGCGAATCACGCACTAGGGACTTCAGAAGGGTAAGTAGGGTTAATCGCCTCGAATACAAGTGACTTAGATTAGGTTTTTTAATCAATTGGCCTCATAATCTATCTTCATTATTATCGTTTCACACCATGTTTCCTCAGGTAATTGCATTAGTGAAAGATCACTTAGGAGTAGTTTAACTTAATTAGGAGTAGAATAACTTAGTTAGAATTAGAATAACTTAGCTAGGAGTAGAGTAATTCAACTAGGAGTAGATTAATTTAAACAAAACAAACTCAAAACCCCCCAAAGCCTAGATAACATCACCCGACCGAGTAGCTTGATACTTGCAGCAATAAATCCTGTGGATTCGATACCTGGACTTGTCCAGATTATTACTTGATAACGATGGGGTACACTTATCCCATAGTGAGCCTTGCAATACCGACACCGTGAGGCGCATCATTAATGCACCAATTCGTATTGAAATTCCTGAAGAAAAACATGATGACCATTCTCAAGCACGCCTGAAGTGTGGACGACCTATTGGTTCAAATGATAAAAATCCTAGAAAAAGAAAATCGGTCAATGATAAGAATGAATCTATTGAAGATGTAAATACTAACATAAACACACTTCCTAAAAAAGTGCCAACACCTGAAGTTGCGTAAACACCTGAAGTTGTTACAAATGAAGAGATTTTAATAAATTATGTTAGTTCTGAAAAGAGATGTGATCGAAAGGAAATAGTTGTGGATCATATTTTTGCATATAATGTGGAAATAGACATTATAGATGAAAATATGGATCATGAACCACAATTTGTTCAAGAATATCAAAGTAGAGATGATTGGAAAAAATGGAAAGATGCAATCTAAGCAGAATTGAATTCTCTCAACAAACGCGAGGTTTTTGGACCAGTAATCCAAACACCAGAAGGTGTTAAATCGATAGGATACAAATGGGTATTTGTTAGAAAGAGAAATGAGAAAAATGAAGTTATGAGATATAAAGCAAGACTTGTTGCACAAGGTTTTCCCCAAATACCTGGAATTGATTATGAGGAGACATATTCTCTTGTTGTGGATGCAATAACTTTTCGATACCTCGTTAGTTTAGCAGTACAAGAAAGATTGAGCATGCGTTAAATGGATGTAGTTACAACTTATATATATGGCTTACTTGATAATGATATCTACATGAAAACCCCTAAAGGATTTAAACCGCAAGAAAAATGTGAAAAACGAGAACTTTATTCAATAAAGTTACAAAGGTCCTTGTATAGAATGAAACAATCTGGGCGCATGTGGTATAATCGTCTTAGTGAATATTTGTTGAAAAAAGGTTATAAGAATAATCAAATTTGTCCATGTGTTTTCATAAAGAGATCGGGAACTGGATTTTTCATCATATTTATTTATGTAGATGATTTGAATATTATTGGAACTCCTGAAGAGATTTCAAAATCAGTTGATTATTTGAAAAATGAATTTGAGATGAAAGAACTTGGAAAGACAAAATTTTGTCTTGGCTTACAAATTGATCACCTATAAAATGGAATTTTTATTCACCAATTACATAGAAAAGATCCTTAAAATATTTTACATGGACAAAGCACATCCATTGAGTATCTCAATGGTTGTTCGATCACTTGATGTAATTAAAGATCCTTTCCGACCTCAGAAAGATAAGAAAGAGTTTCTTGGTCCTGAAGTACCATATCTTAGTGCAATAAGTGCACTAATGTATCTTGCTAACAATACGAGGCCCGATATTGCTTATTCTGTCAATTTGTTATCTAGATACAGCTCTGCATCTACACGAAGGAATTGGAATGGAATTAAGCATATATTCCGCTATCTTTAAGGAACTATTGATTTGGGTTTATTTTATGCATATGAATCTAAACCTAAATTAGTAGGCTATGCGGATGTGGGTTACTTATCTGATCCACACAAAGCTCGATCACAAACAGGCTATTTATTCACATATGTAAGTACAGCTATATCTTGGCGCTCTACGAAGCAAATTATTACAGCTACTCCCTCAAATCATGTTGAGTTAATAGCTATTCATGAAGCAAGCCGAGAATGTGTTTGGCTAAGATCGTTAACCAAGCATGTACGAGAGTCATGTGGTAGATCATCAAATGAAGGAACACCGACTATAATATATGAAGATAATGCAGGTTGCATTGCTCAACTGAAGGAATGCTACATTAAAGGAAACAGAATAAAGCATATTTCACCAAAAAAATTTCTTTACTCGCGATCTTCAAATGGTGAAATCATTGTTCAGCAAATTCGATCAAGTGGCAATCTGGTAGATTTGTTTACAAAGACATTACCTTCTACAACTTTTAAGAAGTTGGTTTATGGTATTGGAATGCGTCGTCTTAAAGATTTTCAGTAATACTGCAAATAGAGAGAGTAATCACTGTACTTTTTTCCCTTAACCAATGGTTCTGTCCCACTGGGTTTTATTTGGTAAGGTTTTTAATGAGGTAGTGTCCTATTCGCATGGATGGACATCCAAGAGGGAGTGTTATGAATAATTATAATTAGTAGTTAATAATTATTTAATAGATGTCCACCATATTAAATGAATGTCCATGAAATTAAATGGATGTCCACCAACAACTAAACATGTATTAAGTATGTCATGTTATGGTTAAAAATAAATGTAATTAGGACCATTCATTTTATAAACCTACTACTATAAATAGGCTTATATCCACATTTGTAATACACACCAAGATTAAGCTTTTATGCTATTATAATCTTTATCTCAATCTAAGTTCTTTATTATAGTATATTAATCTCCATATATACAAGTGTGGTTATAATCAATTTCGTAATTTATAACATAAAACACTTATTTATAGTTTTTAAAAAATATGACTAGTGAATATAAATAAGCTAAATGCTACAGATTCACGAGAATTAAAATACCCTTGTGATTTTCTTGCTCCCATACCCTGCGATTCGGCGTCTAGGGTTTTCCTTCTACCCTTGATTTGGGGTTCTTGTTTTCTGCTGGTTTTCTTCACAGTGTGTGCGGCTCTAGTCTGTGAATTCCTATCTCCTTCACGCCCTAGCCGTTTTCGTGTTCCCAAATTCCTTTCTCCTCTCCCTAAAAATCTAAATACAGGGGCGGTGGTTTTCCCGTATCTGGTATGGATTCTTTATCACACGAGTGCCTTAACTTGTCTCTAGCGGAGGAGGATGCGGCTCCGGTTATCATCCCCGTCAAAGAATCGACACTAGCTGTGTGGGTAGGTTCGTCTCCGATAAACCTATTAATGTTGAAGGTATGAAAATTACCTTGTCAAAACTCTGGAAACCGGGGGGGTATGGCTATTGTCGAACTCGAACAAAATCGATTCCTATTTCAATTCAATCACATTTTCGACATTAACGGTGTTATGAACGGTGGCCCTTGGTCTTTTGCCAACAAGCTGCTTGCCCTTAGGAGAATTGAGAGATATGAAGATTTTTACATGGTCCCCCTCATTGAAGTCCCATTTTGGATACAACTTCATGATCTCCCTGAAGGCTTCCGTTTTGAGAAAATTGATGTGGTATGTGGAGCTTATGCCGATACAGTTTTACGCACTGACCCCCGAGACTATGTTGATCCGTTTATAGGATACTTACGTGTCCAAGTCGTGCTTTATGTCAGTAAAGCTCTCAAGCGAAGGATGAAACTTGGTACGACATCTTCGCACTGGGTTTGGATTAAGTTCAAGTATGAAAGACTTCCTCACTTTTGCTTTTACTGTGGAATCCTTGGCCATGTCGAGCAGGATTGCTCGGTTTATAGCACACTACAGGACCCGGAACATCCCATGCTCTATGGGGCTTTTCTTCGTGAAGCTCCAAGACGTTTTCTACATAATTCCTCCCCTTGGCTGAACAATTCGCCTATGTTAATCCAATAGGCTGAGTCAACAACTTTGCAATCAAATAAGGAATCAGCATTACTGCAGGACAGAGTGGTTACAGAGAATGTGGAGCGTTCAGAGAAAGAAATCCATCTGATGACTGATCCAAAGCGTAAGAGAACTAATGAGACATCTGAACAAGATTCACCAATGGCTGGCATGGCCAATGAAATAGAGATATCGGCAGGTTCCGCTGAGCGGACCGGCCGCATGTCATGATTTGCTTAAGCTGGAACTGCCGAGGTGTGGGCAACCTAGAGACAGTTAGGGAGCTCAGGGAGCTCGTTCAGGCCCATAAACCCGCTGTAATTTTTCTGATGGAAACTATGGTGGATTCTAATGCTATTGTAAGGTTGAAAAACTCTCTTGGCTTTGACAGGCAGTTTGCAGTTAGCAGTTTAAGAGGGGGTGGTGGTGTGGCTTTGTTGTGGCGGCACAATGTTTCAGTTTGTCTACATAAATATGGTTCTCATTTTATTGATGTGAAGGTGGCCTCGGGTAGACAGGAATGGCGGCTTACGGGTTTCTATGGCTTCCCGGAGCAAGGTAGACGGGCCCTCTCGTGGCAATGTCTAAAGGACTTGTATAGACTTGCGAATTTGCCATGGGTAGTGATTGGCGATTTTAATGATATGCTTTATTCTTTTGAGAAGAACGGAGGTCACTCTCATCCAGTGCAGTTACTGTCAGGCTTTAACGAGACGGTGGATTCTTGTGAATTATCTGAAATCTCCATGATTGGTTATCCGTTTACCTGGTATCGTAGAAGATTTGGGGAGGTATGTATCGAAGAGAAGTTGGACCGTGGTATGGCAAACCAGAGTTGGCATGATTTATTTCCTTTGGCATCCATTCTGAACATTCAAACGACTCAATCAGATCATTCGGCACTTCTGCTCAGAATGGAGGTCGCGACACCTGTTGTTTGTAATCCGTTCAGATATGACAACTCGTGGGGGTGGAGGAGGAGTGCAAACAAGTGATATCATGTTGCTGGTCAGAAAGTGGAAATTCTCAGTTCGTTGAACGGGTATTAAACTGTCGAGATAAAGTGGAAGTGTGGGGCAAACAGTTTAGAGGCAGATTTAGGGGACAGTCGAGAATGTTGCATAATCGGTTAGAAGAACTTAGGGACTCGCCAGAGTCGACCGAGTTTCGTAGTGTCAGTGCTGAACTTGATAAGGTCCGTCGAGAGTAAGAAATTTTCTAGAAGCAGCGGTCAAAAATTCAGTGGATGCGGGAAGGCGACCATAATTCAAGCTTTTTCCATGCAACGGTTCGGGCTAGGAAGAGGAAAAATTCCTTCGCTGGTCTGACCGATGAAGCAGGTGTATTCCCATCCTGGGAAGCTGGTTTGGCGAGCTGTATACAGAATCACTTCTTCAATATTTTTCAGTCTCAGGGATGTGAGGAGCTCGGAGTGGTTGATACGGCCAGCAATAGAATCTCATAGGAGATGCAGCAGCAGCTTGCTCGTCCTTACACGATTGGTGAAGTTGAAAAAGCAGTCTTTGCTATGCATCCTGATAAATCACCAAGTCCGGACGGACTAAATCCGGGGTTCTTTCAACAACACTGGCAGGTTGTGGGTTCTGACATTCTAGCTTATTGTACTGAGTGTCTGAATTCTAGTTCTATCCCTCCCTTGCTTAACCGCACAAATTTAGTTCTCATCCCAAAGAAACATCCATCTGTTGCTATATCGGATCTTCGCCCCATTGCACTATGCAATGTCCTTGTGAAAATCATGACTAAAACGATTGCCAATCGGCTGAAAAGGGTTCTTGATCTCATCATTTCCCCTGTGCAAAGTGCCTTTGTTCCCAAAAGATCAATCACTGATAATGTCATGATCGCCTATGAGGTTGGGCATGCCTTAAAATTGGGTAAGGGAGGACGACAAGGTTATGCAGCTTTGAAAGTTGATATGACGAAGGCATATGACAGAGTGGAATGGAAGTTCCTGGAAGTAGTTATTATTCGGTTTGGCTTTCCATCTCATCTTATTGAGCTCATAATGAGCAGTGTCTCTCCTCAGTCGAGTATCAAATTACTAACAGTAATGTTGTCTTTCCAGTTTTTAAACCATCCAGGGGACTCCGTCAGGGGGATCCGTTGTCTCCATATTTGTTTATTCTTTGCACGGAAGTCTTATCAGCTCTACTTCAACAAGCCGAAGATTCAGGTAATATTTCTGGGTGTCGGATTAGTCGGGGTGCTCCTATGATCTCTCATCTGTTCTTCGCGGACGACAGTTACTTCTTCTTCCGTGCCTCTGAAGATGCGTGTGAAGCAGTTAAAGAAATTTTTCAGAGATATGAACTTGCGTCTGGGCAGAAAATTAACTTCTCTAAATGCAAAATCACTTTTAGCTCAAAGGTTCCTACTGATAGAAGATGTGCGCTGGCTGCGTTTCTCCAAGTCCAACAGGCCGATTGTCATGATTTTTATTTAGGCCTTCCATCGACTGTGGGTCGAAGTCGTACGGCTACTTTCTGGTACATCGTGGATAGGCTCCAGAAAAAGGTGCGAGGGTGGCAAAGCAAGAAGCTATCTCAGAGTGGTAAGGAGGTCTTAATAAAAGCGGTAGCTCAATCCATTCCGTCTTATGTATTCCAGGTTTTTATGCTTCCTAAATCAATTTGTTATAAGATGGAAACCATTCTGAATAGCTACTGGTGGGGACGAGGTATCAAGTGGAAAGCGTGGAAATCATTGTGTCTTCGGAGAGAGTGGGGCGGCAGAACTGCAGACGGTTTCATGAGTTCAACAGAGCATTCCTTGGTAAACAAGCATGGAAGTCCCCATTCCCTGGTAAGTAGACTTTTCAAGGCGCGATACTTCCCCAGAACTGACTTCAGGGAGGCAGTATTGGGCTATAATCCTAGTGCTATATGGTCTAGTATTCTGCAGGTTCAACCCTTGATGCAGCAAGAAACCAAAAACAGAATTGGGAACAATCAGGGTACTCATGTGTGGTATGACAAATGGCTCAGTACGGATTCGGGTATGCCGGCTTTTCCTCGAAATACTAACAGGCTTGAGTGGACGGTCGACAAGTTGATACGAGACGGGCAATAGGATAGTGAGCGTCTTTTTGAGGCGTTCTCACCGGAGGATAGAGGGGCCATCTAACAGGTCCCAATTTCCATCCGGGGCTGCGAGGACCAGGTATGTTGGAGGAGAGACAGAAAGGGTTTATTTAGTGTTAAAACAGCTTATTACGCGCTTATGGAAGGCTATCCCAGGCCTCCGGAGGCGGTCTGTAAGGCTCCATGGAGTAAGCTTTGGCAGATATCCTGTCCTCCTAAAGTCAAAAATTTCCTATGGCGTGCCGCCTCGAATATTATCCCAACAAAAGTAGCCCTCTATTCCCGTCGAGTTGATACTGATTTGAAATGCCCTCTCTGTCAACAGTATGATGAGTCTCTATCCCACCTTCTTCGATGCCCTGTCACTCTAAGAATTTGGGAAGCGTCGGCGTTACCTGTGTTCAGATTCTCGTCTTCAACAGATTTTGGTACTTGGTGGAGCGAGACCCTAAGTAACAGCTCTCCGGAACAGGGAGGTCGATGGGCTACCTTAATCTGGTATGTATGGTACTGGCGCAACCAAGGAGTGTGGAATCACCAGTCGTTAAGCCCAAATCTGATTGCAGCTCGTGCTGCTGAATTTCCGCACGCTTGGACTCTGGCGGGCGAAGCTGGTCGATAGGCGAGTTCGAACGGTGCTGCTCGCTATTCGGAGCATTGGTCCCCTCCGCAGTTTGGGTTTAAAGTGCATTTTGATGCTGCGGTTGACCTTGGGGCGGGTAAAATTGGGGTGGAGCGGTTATCAGAGACAATTCAGGCTCCTTTGTGGCTGCTCGATTTCAACAGGTCCCGGGATTGTTCGCTCCGGCTCTGGCAGAGGCAATTTCATGTAGAGAGGCCCTTAGTTGGATTAAGGATATGGGTAATGATGTGGTTTGTTTGGAAGGAGACGCTCTAGTGGTTATCCAAGCTCTACAATGGGAAAAGGAAGTAGATTTCTCTCACCTAGGACTTATATTAGCCGACTGCCACTCTATTGCAAAAACATTGTCAAATTGTTCGTTCAATTTTGTGCATCGTTCTGCAAACCAAGTGACAGATTCAATTGCAAGACCTAAAACACCAGAAACGGGGACTACCCGAGCTAATGATAGAGGCAAGAACACTTTCCGGCCAAGTCCCATTAATTGATCATAACGATATCGTGGAAATGCTGCACGGACCCATATATATAGAAAGAGAAAGAGAATCACCTTGATACTAAACCAGATCGAGCCGGGGATCTTTTTGAAAATGGGAAGATCTAGGATAGGCGGCCAACCTCCTGGAGAGAGCGATGTGCATGGACCAGGTTTTTTTGCATTACATCGGGTCGGGGCTACAGTTGTAAGCCATCTTGTAAGCCAGCCTTTCCTCTGATTACCGATTCTTAAAGCCAGTCCGCAAGCAACGAGTGGTTTACTTTACACGAAAGCTAAAGGTTTGCCTGTATACTTCGGTCCCGATTGTAACTAATTTTATCCCTTCCTCTATTGTAAGCCTTTTGGCGTTGGATATTCTTTGATTCTTAATACAAATTCTTTCATTAAAAAAAAAAAGCTAAATGCTACGAGCAGATTCTCGTCAAATACTTTCCATATCAACCAACCTTCAGAACACCGCCACTTGAACAATAAAAATGTGATCACCACTTGAATAATCTGCTTTAGAATATATGACCAGAGTTGTTGAAACAAATAACATCTTTCACCAAGTACAAGAAAACATTCGAAAATAACATTAGCAACAGTGTATAAGGAATATATCAGATCCTGTATAAATTAAACTTCAAAATCCATTGGCCACAACTAAAATAAAATCAGGTTTCAAAAATCAAAAATTCCATCCGAATGATAAATCGGGGGGATTCAGGGAGAGACTTCCTCTCTACAAATGAATTATTTGAAGAAAATTTTGCCGGACTAAAATTCTCAGAATAGATTTTCATCAACATCTAAAGCTATAAATGAAACACATGCTCAGATATAAAGCTCCTTAAGCACCACCGGATCCGTACTTCTTGCCAAAGACGATCAGCTGCAACTTGTCATAACCAGCAAGCACACCAGCACCTGCAACGGCACGCAGAATGTTTGCTCCTGCACCCTTGAAGAGAGACTTAGCACCCTCATTCTTCAAGATCTGTGAGAAAGCATCAAGTGAGCTCTTGTACTTGACAGCCTCACCGGAGGTCATCATCATTCTTCTGCGAACGGTATCAATGGGGTACGATGCAAGCCCAGCACCATTTGTGATGAGCCAACCCAGTGCAAAGCTAGCAAAGAAACTATCCTGTAATCATCAAAGAACAGAGATATAAGTATGTCAAATCAACCTTGTTTAGGATTATTGTAAAGATAAACAGAGGAATATTCAAATTAACAAGAATCTTGCTTACCTGCAGCTTTCCAGTCAGAACAACAGGCTTCACAGAATCGTACAGTCCAAAATAGAGACCACGGTACACGATAATTCCAACACAAGAAATGTTAAATCCACGGTAAAGCCCAGCAATACCATCACTTGCCATTGTCTTCCTGTAGACATCAACAAGCCCATTGAATTGCCTCTCTCCTCCCTTCTTTGCAGCTTTAGCATCATTAGCCAGACGGGTTCTGGCATAGTCCAAGGAGTAGACAAAAAGGAGGGAAGAAGCACCAGCAGCACCTCCGGAAGCCAGGTTACCGGCAAACCACTTCCAGTACCCATCTTTATCTTTCTTGAAGTTAAAGAGTCTCTTGAAGTAATCTTTGAATGCAAAGTTCAAGGCCTAGACAAAGACGACGACAAAAAAAAAAATCAACACCCAATTCTTTACAAGAAACATGTATTTTTGAGAGAAATACGAATACGAATTCAAAATAATAAAACAATGCCCTTGTTCACCTGAGTAGGAAAGTAACGGATGACATTAGCAGTATTACCCCTCCATAATGAACCAAATCCTTCTTCACCAATTGTTCTCTTAAAACAATCACCAATGCCTTTGTAGGGTTCTGAGAGTCTGCCAGATTTAATCATCTCGTCTTGGTTTTGAATCAAAAGCTTAACACGCTCTATAGGAGCAGCAGCTGTCTTAGACACAGCTGCAGAAACTCCACCCATAAGGAAGTCAATGGCAAAGCCAGCAAATCCTTTTTCAGAAGGGGCTTGAATGCAAATGGATGATGCAGTTGATGGAAAAACAGATAGATCCTGTGCCATGGGATATTTGAATCCAGTGTTCGAATAATTTCCATATACACGCCTCTGGTAAAGAGCAGGCTTCTGGAATGCTCCATCAAAACCCTGCGAGTCTTGAAAACGGTTCGAATAAAGGAACTGGCCAGATACCTTTTGCATGACAGTTGGGTACTGTTGATCAACCATTGTAACTTTTCCTGCCATAATGCAAGCATATAATGTCAAAAGCAGCTTCATTCAATGCAAAACAGTTCAAAAAGCACATTATGAATTGAGAAGAAAGCTTGACCATCAAACTCAATATCAATCGACTGTAACTCAACACATTATAGAACTCAACACTATACATACCCAACTAAAATTAACAGAAAACATGTCAGAAGTTGGGATTTCCTACTAATCATCATACAACGAAAAGAGTACAAAAGCTAGCATTTCCAATCAAAGTATCAGTTATCAGCCCATTAATCTAATTGACACATTCTTGGACCAACAAATTTATAGCAGAAAAATTAGAAAACAAGTTGACAAAAAGCCAAAATGGCTTTCAAGAAAATGAACAAGAAACAAAATATTCATTTCTACTGAATGAAAAACTCAAAAATGAAAGCATAGGACGCTATGTTGCACGGAAACTCTTCTTCATTAGCGTTTCTGCGTTTCGTTTCCGTTTCCGTTTCCTAGATAATTTTTCTTAGAAATAGCGTTTCCCAGCATCAATATGTACTAACATTTAATCATTACTCAAAAAGAAACTGGCATAGGGCATAATTTGTAACATGTAATCGTTACTCAACATTATTATTCACAAGTCAATATTCAAACATCTCCCCTTTCTCTGTAGCATAAACTGATAATTAAAGACTGCAAAATTTGTATTATAAAATATAATGTGTCAAGATCATGCAAAATAGAAAATAAGGAAAACTACATAGATCAATCGTTCTAAACACAGCATCATGGCGTGATTTTCTTAGTATTTACTAAAAACAGAAATTTCGAAAATTAAAACTGAACTCCAGCTTCAATAAAAGAATTGAAATGAAGTCAACCAAAAAAAGAATTAACTGTTTCACAAATCTCTCAAAAAGAACATGTATTATTATTTAAATCGAAAAGAACAAAGAACATCAATATATTGGCAGTACAACCGTACAAGAGAAAATAGGGTCAGGAACAGAAACCTAAAGACTAAATTAGTAATATCTAAACGCCGAGAATGAAATATTTTCAAATCAACTTTATTAGACAGCTATTTAACACGCCAACAGATCTGAAAAGATAAACTCTTCAAATCACAGTGTTAAAAAATGTTCTTTTCCTAATCGAACGTGTTAAAAACTCAAACTGCTAACGAAATTATTACTTCAGAACAGATAAACAAAAGGAATACCACCCAGTGAACAGATCTAAAAACAAAGAGAAATTAAAATATCAAAAAAAATTCCAAAACGAAAAGAAAACAGATGTGATCGAAAATCTAAAAAAAAAATGAAAGGAAGTCCATTTTCACAGATCTAGGTTATCAAAATCAAATGCAATTATAGATCGCGTAATTTCACCTCAAATCCAAGAAAGCAGGGAATAAAATTGGAAAACAAACAGATCTAAAAATAAACAACGAGATCTGATTAGGATAGAAGCACTACAAGATTACCGGATACGATTGGAACGGCAGTCTCTCAGCCTTCCGCTAAGCGTTGAAAGCAGGAATGGGCGAAAGGAGAGAGAGGAGGATATTTTTAGTGGAGGAGGTTGAGCTTTGGAAAGAGCAAAAACAAAGAGCGTTTTATTCACTCTATATGCTGTGGAGTTTGAGGTGCAGTGCGATTTTTCTGACCCATCATGGGATGGGTTTTTATCTACTGTAGATGCTATCCTTTCTGTGTCACATGTAGTCTGCAAGTTTTACCGCTGATTTGATTTTATCAAACAGCATGTGTAATAAAAGCTATTGTGATTATTAGACCTAAAGCACTTGTTGACATGAAAAAACATATTCTTCTGATAAATATTTTTTTTCTGATATCATTGTTTATTTAATCTATACTATATATAATTACGGAAGCAGAGAGAAATGAAAAGAAGTGTTTTAGATGTCTTTTTAATGAGTTGTCAACGTAGTAAAAAATCAGATTAAAAATATTTAATTAATTAAAAATAATAAATTTATATTTATAATATATTAAATAATTACTAGCCTATTAATTAAAATAATAAAAGAAAGCAAGAGTTACGGGAAGATAAAAAAACACAAAGCAAAGGAAATCCAAAAGTCACAAATAAACTTCTATATAAAGCATGATAGATAGTATTCCACCATTATATTCATTGGTCACGATAGATAGTATTATATTTCTGAAGGTAAATATTCGATTTTTTTCATATGTTGTAGTTATTTTGTTCTCAATTATGTTGTTGTTTTATTTTTATTAAATAATAGTTGTTATAGTTTCATCTTTCAGATTCATTTCTGTTGTTACTCAGGTTTTATACCTCTCGCTATCTTATCCATGTTTTCTTTTTTATTTGTCTTTTTTTCAAACTGATAGCTTCAATTGAAGAAATCCGACAGAAATAGAAGATGCATGAACAACTAAAACCGGAAAACACAAAAGTGTCAAAAATTACAAGAAATTCTTATGTTTCTCAAGATAATTATTCGATTTTTTTTCATATGTTGTAGTTATTTGTGTTCTCAATTGTGTTGTTGTTTTCTTTTTATTAAACAATAGTTGTTATAGTTTCATTTTTCAGAGATGAAATTCCATTTCTGTCATTACCCAGGTTCCATACCTCTCGCTACCTTATCCATGTTTTCTTTTTTATTTGTCTTTTTTTTCAAAATGACTAAAATAAAGATTTTGTAAATTTGTATTCTTTTTTAGTATATGTTGCGAGGTGTTATCGTTTTGATTGCTAACTCTTACTAAAATTTAGATTTTCGGCTTTATATGAACCCAATTTTTTGCTTTCTCAATTGTGCTGTTGTTTTATTTTTATTAAACAATTGTTGTTATAGTTTTATCTTTCAGAGATGAAATTCCATTTCTGTCGTTATCCAGATTCCATACCTCTCGCTACCTTATCCATGTTTTCTTTTTTATTTATTTATTTTTGAAAATGACTAAAATAAAGATTTTGTATATTTGCATTCTTTTTTAGTATATATTCCTAGGTGTTATCATTTTGATTGTTAACTCTAACTAAAATTTCGATTTTCGGCTTTTTATGAACTCAATTTTTAGTTTTAATTGAAGTTAGATTAATTTTTCTAATTCGGAACATGTTGAAATCCACTTATTTTTTTAGTTTGAGTTTAGCTAATTGATATGGATTGTATTTTTTATTTTTATGCATTTTGGTACAAATAGATATAAAGTTTCACACGATAGTTGTTCATTGAAGTTTGAGACCTATTAAATAAAATATTAAAGAGATATTGGAATATTATACTTACAATGAAGTTTATTTCAATATAAATTATGTTATATTATTATTATTATTATCAAGAAGTTATTTTTTTCTCAATTTTCTAGACAAGGAGATTGTAAGCGTCTAATACGCTTGATAAGATGTTTATTCTTGAAGAATGTGGATTATGCTAGATACGAATTCAAAATCAAGGTACATAAAAATAAATTTTGATGCTCAAAATCCTAAAAATGTACATTAATTATGGATATTGAGATAATTGCTTTTGCAATATTGGCTTATATAATTTTTAACTATTATATTATGGTTCGTACAAAATTGTTAGTATTTCAAGAGTTTTTAACAGATGAAAATAAAATATGATAATAGGACAAATTATTGAAAAATATTAATTAAGAAAATATTATTATTTGAATCTCTTCAAATTCTCAAATGTTGAGCATAATGATTCTAATTAATATAATTAATTTCACATATTAATTATAAAACGTTTTTTTTTGTACTGAGTGGTTACAATTGAGATTTAATTCTATTTAATTAAAATTAATTTATGGACTTAATACTTCATTAAGAAAAAATAAAATGTTTAATTAATGGGCAAAAAATATGTTCACTCTCCTCTTTATACGCTTATGTCTCGACATTCTCTCTTATTTAAAAAAAACCCGAGACGAAGATGGTTCTCTCCTAATTATCTTTTTCGTCCCTTCATTTTTTTCAATTCTTTTGTTTGTTTTTCTTACTTACAAAATTCAAGAATATATAATTATTAGAAAATATTAATAAAGTCAAATAAGTGATATCTGCGAGTATGGGTGATATTCTATATAGTGAAAGAATGAAGAACAAATTGATCGAATGTCTTGATGAGATATTACGAGATGCATTTAGGAGAAATTATCATCTTAAACTGATTCAATTAGATATATTGGGTTATTGTAGCAGAATGAATAATTGAATTCGAATACTTGGTGATCATGAAATTCCATCAACCAAAATAATTATCATCAAGATGAATTTTATTTTTTTTATATGTAACATATTGAATTGATAAAGTTTCTTCATATGCAACATTAGAAAAGTATTGATTGTAATAGTTTATAGAATAATATATTGATGTTGCTTCCATTTTAACATAGATTGTAATTCTTTTGTATCGTAGATATAATATTTAATTTTAATTGTAGTTTAATTCAATTTTTGTTTAACCTATATTGTAATTCTTTTGTATCGTAAATATAATATTTAATTTTAATTATAGTTTAATTCACTTTTTGGTTTTTTATTATATTCTAATATGTTTCTTAATTAATCTGATATTTTATTATTATTGTTTCACAGAATATTTGGAATATGAAAATGTATTAAAATTCCTAAAAAGTACAAATCATTGAATTTTGTAAAAATAAATAAATCATTCATCTTTAGTTAAAATTCTATAAAAAAAATTAGTCAAATATTTTTAAAATTAATTTAATTTGAATTATTTTCAAATATATATAATATAAATTTTTTTCATAGCATGATATAAAATTATTTAAAAGTAAATATGTCAATTTATTTATCTAAATTATATAAAAGTTTCCTATCCCGTGCATCGCACGGGTTTTCGACTAGTTTTAATTAAAAATATTTGTCTATTTACTTTGAAAATGCATATGACAAACGAAATGTTATACCGTATTAAAATAGTCTTATCAAATTTTCAAATCATCAAAATATTTACAAATAAAACAATATTCTTACAAAATAAATAATTTAAAATGATTATTGACAAAATAATGGATTCAATCGTGAGTTAGACTCGACGTTAGAAATTAGGGATGCACGTGGTCGGTTAACCAGTCCATTAAGCTTAATTCGGTTGGTTAACTATTTGATCGGTTTTTTAAAAACACTAACCATACACTAGTCCTTTAAATTCGGTTAACCATTAATCGGTTAACCAATTATTTCGGTCGGTTAACCTTTTATTTCGGTTTCTAACCATTTGATCGATTATTTAAAAACACTAACCATACACTAATCCACTAAATTCAGAAACTTTAATTTTTTATTATTATTCTTTGTGACATGATTTAAGAAAGTATTTGGTTGGGTTAAAAAGTATTGAGAAATGTGAATGGGAAATTTCAATTCCTAATGTTTATTTAACCCATTCTAAATGTAGAATGAGATTGTGATTTCTTCAAATGACATAATGAGTCATTCCCCGTTAACCCATATTAATCACAATTGATTATGTTAGAATCAAATTTAGTTGCAGTTATTTTTGAGTTACACTTCTCTCCACGTTTTCTTCTTCGTATGTTTTTTTAATTTGATAAACCATATAAATTGTTAAGGAATTCAAAATTAAGCATTATAAATATATATAAATTATTGGTTTTGAGGCAAGAAAAGAAACCAGTGGAATTTATTATATGGTGGACAATATTTTAAGGTTCCTTATTATTATAATATATAATCATTATTATTCTTTTAAAAATGTATGTTTAATTATATATATATATATATATATATATATATATATATATATATATAAAGTTTGTTGATTCTAATTTCAGTCATTGTAGAACCAAACAACATTAAAAGAATTTCGTTTCATTTTCAAATTTAACCAAACAAGATAAACAAATAGTCATTCCCATTTCCATTCCATCATATTCTGATTTCAAATCTAATTCTAATTTCAGAGTTTAAACCAAATACCTTTTAAGTTATTTTTTATCTTTATTTATTTATTTTTGGTTACGAGATTATTTTATTTTGAAAGTTCATTCTTCACATGTACTTTCCTTTTTCTTCAACAAACATCACTAAGTACTTAGTTAATTAAATAAGTATAATTAAGTAGCTAACTAATTACTAATTAATATAGTTGGATAATATACAAATATATTTTATAAATATATTTTTATATTTTTTAATATTTAATTAAAATTTGGTCGGTTTCGGTTAATCGCGGTTTTTGGAATAAGAAAACTGTAACCATAACCATTAACCATTATTTTTAAAATTAAAAACCGTACTCTAGTCCATCGGTTTCAGTTAACCTTATTTTTTGTTTGGTTTTGGTTTGGTTTTTTGGTTTTTCGGATTTTCGGATTTTTGTATGCACCCCTATTAGAAATGGCAGGTACATATTTAATATGTAAAAAAAATGGTTCGGACCTCAATTATACATTCATTACCCTAATCTTACAAAGTAATGATTTTCCTTATGATCTCAATCATACATTCATTATCCTAATCCCAAAGGTCCGAACCCTGAGCACTATGAAAGACCTACAGCCTATTAGTTTATGTAATGTGGTATATAAGTTAGTGATAACTTGTTACCCGATCTGATTTACGTGTCAAAGTCACGATGTGATCCGACGTTGTAGTGAACCTACAAAACAGTATGTATGTCAGACGGGGACGGAGTCCGACAAACCCGCTGTGATACCTAAGTCAGTTTATGATTTAGGACCGAATAAAAGAGTAAGCATAAGTTTTAGAGATAGTAGATAACATATTGAACCTTGTCCGAATAGCTGTCTGTTTATAATGTTTATTTAGGTTTAAGGTTTGTCACTTCTTTAGGAATCCTTATGGAGCTAGGATTCCTTGCCCCTCAAGGAGTCCGAATCCTGGGAGGAATCCTTTGTTTATAGGATTCCAGAAGATTCCCTTGATCTTTGGAGGTTTAGGAACCCGCCAGTGTTGATAGGCTGTTGTTGTTAGGCTTGGGTCGTCATGGGCGCGCTCAGGCCACCTTGGGTTGTTATTGCTGGGCCTGGACCGTTGTAGACATATTTGGGCTTTTATTGCTTGGTCGTTGATCGTAATAAGGATGGTGCTAACGTCACGCACATGACATCATTTTGCATGATATCAGATGTCCTCCACCCTCTATTGCCAAAACATTCTTCGAGGATTCTTCTTGTAAAAATCCCTTTTGTTAAAGGGACTATTTTGCTATTTTTTATGTATAAATCATCACTTTTGAAGTCATCAGGGGTCGCCTTTTTCAAGCTCCTGCCTTACTAGCGTGTCTGTAGGAGAAAGGATCTAGAATCTCATGTTTTTACGGCTCCATTATGAGAACGCTCTCTTCGATGTCAAGGAGACCTTTCACTTGTCTTTCTTATTTCTTTAAAACTCTGTGTCTTTCGTCCGCAGTGTTTGTTATTCCTTTTTTTTTTCTTTTTCCTTTTTCTAGAGAGTCTTTAAGTTTCTGGCTCTTTTCTGGTTTTGACTTCTACTAAAGTAAGTTCTTCTTCCTTTCATCTTCTACCTTTTTCTTTGTTCAATGGTTTGAGGTAGGGTCTTCTCGTGGTAAGGGTAAGAGTCTTAGTAAAAAAGGAAAACCTCGAGGTGATAGAGATGGGGCAGTTGAAGAGACTACAAAACCCAAGGTTCCTCATTTGAAGAATTTTGAACAACCTTCCACCTTCGATGAACTTGCTCTACATGCTGGTGTCCAACTTCCCGGACTTTCCTCATCTCGAAGTTAGGTTCCCTTCCCTCGGACAGGTGATAACTGAAGCGTCGGAGGGTCATCTGGGGTTCTATGAGTTTTTCATTGAAAATGGGGTGCGTCTCCCCTTTTATGATAGCATCTTAAACGTATTAGGGGAGCTTAGGATATGCCTAGCTCAATTGTTTCCAAATGCTTGGCTGGACCTTTTAGTTTTGGCCAAGGTTTGTGAGGATTTGGAGTACGTGTTGATGGGGTCTCTTTTTCGACATATCTGGACTCTCTACCGATGAAAGAACGATGATCTCTTGTATATATCCAAGCTTCCCACCAAGTTACCCTCGTTTGTAAATGACAAACCTTCCAATAATAAGAACTTTAAGCTCCGTTGGTTCTGGATTTGTCTTCCAAAGGATGAGAATTATAAAATTTTGGGGGACTCCCTTTATCCAGATATGCCACTACATCCAGATTGTTCAGCCCAAAATATACCTAAAATATCATCAATATTTACATCAGTTTTACTACGAGTTTGTGCTGTTTATATCTATTTAGCGTACTTTTACGTCCAAATATGTTTCTTTCATGCAAGGTACCTAAATATTTGGTAAAATCCAAATAGGAACAAAAAGAGATCAAAAACGAAGGAAAAACCCTACAAAAGGAGTCAAAGACGACGAAAATCAAACGCACCGAAACAAGGACGGGGAAGAAGTCAGAGACGGAGAAAAACATCCTGTGTCACGACCGAGAATCCTCCATTCTCGGTCGCAACACGCATCGCCCAGGCATTCCCCCCTTTCGTTCGAAGGCTGAAAAACTGTTTCTCCATTCTCGGCCGAGAATTTACATTCTCGGTAAGTTCAGAAATTCAGGCAGCACAACATACACTTGTTCGTTTTCAAAAAAACGCGTCAGTTCTATTGGATAAGAATGTCTCTTCGCAGTAGACACGTTCCTTAAACTCGACTCTTCAACATCTATAAATAAAGAGTTGATTTCAGAGTTGATATAATAATTTTTAGAGTTAAGATTTAGTACAGAATTAATGCAGAAATTCTGAGTCAAACGATTCAGAGTTAGAAGTTCGATTTTGTAAAAAGCAATCTGATGTACACAAGTTGTTTATCAAATAATTACAAACACAGTAGCATTTAGATTTAGATTAAGATCAGTTTATATTAGTTTACATTCTGGTAGTTGACGACCCATCTCTATTCCAAAGATTCAGCGAGAAGATTAAGTAGCGGATTCGACCCACGAGCCTGACAAACTCTAACGAGGTTTGAGGAAAGGATTGACGACCCAGAACTCTCATGTCGTTTGAATGCTTCCATGCTTATTCTTTGTAAACTTGTATTAAATTCATACTTCATCTAATAAAGTTCATGCAATTAAATAAAATTTTATGTAGCACTTATGGTAAATGATCCGAAGTGAGTTCTGGTGTTTTCATTAAAACGTAGTTAAATTCAATATCTTTACAAGGAAACTTTGTTGAACACTTAGGCAAATTCATTCTTCGAGAATTAATTTGGTTAAGGTAGCAATCTAACCCGACCGTAGAAGGATTGTCTGCAGTTCAAAGCCCTTTAATTGAAGGAGTTTACATTATTACATTTTTATAATTTATACGAATTTCTTAGAAATTTGCGACACTTTTAAAATATCTGATGTGACTGCCGAAGCAATCAAACTTCGCCTCTTTCCTTTCACTTTGAAGGATAGAGCCAAAGAATGGTTAACTTCTAGGCCATGCACAACATTTGAAACTTGGGACCAACTTGCCCAAGCGTTTTTATCAAAATATTTTCCTTTAGTAAAAACCGCAAGAGTCATAAAGGAGTTAACATCTTTTTCACAAAATGATAACGAAACTCTTTATGAGGCTTGGGAACGTTTTAAAGAACTTCAACGTTTATGCCCACACCACCAATTGCCCGATGCACTTTTAATGCAAACATTTTATAATGGATTAAATCCTACAACTAGAGGTTCATTAGATGCTATGTCGGGAGGGTTATTTATGAAGAAGACATTCGCCCAAGCAAGGGAACTTTTGGAGAAAATGGCAATCAACAGCAGTATGTGGCCCACGGAACGTGGACATATACCAGTGGCGAAACCATCATCCTCAACCATATCATCAGTTAAAGGTATAGTGAATCTTGATCCAGTCGCGATGTTACAAGCCCAATTTTCTGCCTTATCGCACAAAATTGATAGGTTTATAGCATCGTGCGATACTAATGGTAATCCAATCCAAACGGATGTGGATTATGAAGGTATGAGCGAGATTGAACAGGTAAATTTTGTCCAAGGGCAAAACCAAACTAATAATCCTTATTCTAACACCTATAATCCTAGATGGAGAAATCATCCTAACTTTAACTGGAAAGACAATAATAATAATAATAATAATAATAATAATAATAATAATAATGCTAATCAAAATCGTACCAATAATTATCAAAATCAATCAAGAGATACGATTAGCACTTTATCTTCTAAAATCGACAAATTTATAGATGCTATCGGTGGAAAAATAAGTAATCACAATGATGGTTTTAAACGGATCGAGAATAAATTCGATCAGCTTATTAAAAACCACTCATCTAGCATCCATAATTTGGAGGTTCAAATTGGCCAAATTGCTAAATCAATTCCATCCCAAAAAGAGGGAAGTCTTCCCAGCCATACGGAAGAAAATCCGAAAGAGCATGTAAAGGCTATCACTCTTCGTTCAGGGAAAAATTACTTAGGTCCGGAAATGCCCGGAGATTCAACTTTACCAGGAACTGATTTACCAAAATCTAAAGAAGATACATTAAACACAAAAAGTTCACCAATTGACTCAAGTACAAAAAGTTTTTTACCCAAACCACCTTTTCCACACAAAGTCCGAAATAAGGACTATGACAAACAACTTTTAACGTTTTTAGACAAACTTAAAAATTTGCATATTAATTTGACGTTTATGGATGCAATTACGCAAATTCCTAACTATGGTAAGTTCTTAAAAGATTCAATTTCAAAGAAGATTAGTTGGGAAGGAATTTCATCCATTTCGCTAACTGAGGACTGTAGTTCAATAGTGTCAAGCAATTTGCCCACTAAACTCAAAGATCTCGGATGTTTCACTATTCCATGTAAGTTGGGAGATATTGAATTCCCAAGTTATCTTTGTGATTTAGGAGCAAATATAAACTTAATGCTGTTGTCTATTTTTAATAAGTTAGGTTTAGAAGAAGATATCAAACGTACCAATATGGTTTTGCAATTAGCGGATCAAACCACTAAGAGACCATATGGTATAATTGAGGACGTTTTAGTTAAAGTTGACAAATTTATTTTTCGTACCGATTTCGTTATATTAGACTTTGCATATGACGTTAATTGTCCACTAATTTTTGGTAGACCATT
Source organism: Euphorbia lathyris (assembly GCF_963576675.1). Classification (NCBI taxonomy): domain Eukaryota; kingdom Viridiplantae; phylum Streptophyta; class Magnoliopsida; order Malpighiales; family Euphorbiaceae; genus Euphorbia; species Euphorbia lathyris. The sequence continues at coordinate 45,971,829 of NC_088913.1, forward strand.
TATGAATACAGGACGTGCTCTAGTTGATGTGTCGGAATGGAAAGTAGTTTTAAGGATAGGAGAAGATAAGATCGAGTTTAATATGAACAAAACGATGAAATATCCCATGGAAGAATTCGCTTGTATGAAACTTGACTTAGTTGAAGAATGTGTCAATGACATTATTCAAAAAGAAGAAATAATAGAACCTATAATGGGAGAAGAATTAGAAGATAAGGACCCAGAGCCTTTGATTCGAGAAGATGGACCAGTTCCGCCTTCAATTGTAACACCCTCTAAATTAGAACTTAAAGAGTTACCAAACCATTTGAGGTACGCTTTCTTAGGCGAAGGCGATTCTCTACCTATAATTATCTCTAACAAGTTAACTAAAGTTCAAGAAGAAAAATTGAAAGAAGTTGTTAGAAATAGGATAGGAAGTATGGGATGACAAATTTCAGACTTAAAAGGAATTAATCCTAGTATTGTAATGCACATAATTCACTTAGAAGAAGATAAGCCACCTAAAGCGGATAGGCAAAGACGCTTAAATCCGAACATGAAAGAAGTAGTAAAAAATGAGATTACTAAAATTTTAGACAATGGAACATTTATCCTATCTCGGATAGTGAATGGGTTAGTCCAATCCATTGTGTACCTAAAAAGGGAGGCATAACTGTTGTAAGGAATGACGAAGGTGAATTAATACCTACGCGAACCACCACCGGTTGGAGGGTTTGTATAGATTATAGGAACCTTAACAAAGCAACCAGGAAAGATCATTTTCCTCTACCTTTCATCGATCAAATGATCGAAAGGATAGCCGGTCATGCTTTTTATTGTTTTCTAGATGGTTATTCCGGATTCTTTCAAATTTATATTACCCGGATGACCAAGATAAAACAACCTTCACATGTCCTTATAGAACCTTGGCATATAGGAGAATGCCCTTTGGTCTATGTAATGCACCAGCAACATTTCAACGTTGTATGACTGCAATTTTTAACGATTTCATTGAAGATATCATGGAAGTTTTTATGGATGATTTTTCAGTTTATGGAGATTCTTTTGATGCATGTTTAGGAAATTTGGATAAAGTTTTGTCTAGATGTGAGGAGACGAATTTAGTTTTAAACTGGGAAAAATGTCATTTCATGGTTGACGAAGGAATTGTTTTAGGTCATAAAAGATCTGAAAAAGGATTAGAAGTGGATAGAGCAAAAACTTCAGTGATAGAAAATTTACCCCCTCCAACTACTGTTAAGGGAGTACGGTCATTTTTAGGACATGCACGTTTTTACAGACGATTTATTAAAAACTTTTATGTAATTTCCAAACCACTTACTAACTTGCTTATGAAAGATTCAACCTTTGATTTTAATGAAGATTGTGTAAAAGCTTTTGAAACATTGAAATCAGCTTTAGTTAGTGCACCCATAATTGCTAAACCTGATTGGGATTTACCTTTTGAAATCATGTGTGATGCAAGTGACTTAACCGTAGGATGTGTTTTAAGTCAAAGGAATGATAAGAAGCTTCATGTTATTTATTATGCCAGTCACACATTGTCCAGTGCTCAATTAAATTACACCACAACTGAAAAAGAAATGCTAGCGGTAGTTTTTGCATGTGATAAATTTAGGTCATACCTGCTAGGATCTAAAGTTATTATATATACCGATCACGCAGCTTTAAGGTATCTATTTGCTAAGAAAGATGCAAAACTGCGTCTGATTAGATGGGTTTTGTTATTACAAGAATTTGATATAGAAATTAAAGACAAAAAGGGAGTAGAAAACCTTGTCACCGATCATCTATCAAGACTCGAAGATGAAAACGGTCTTATAGGTGAAACTATCAATATACGAGATGATTTCCCTGATGAATATCTCTATCAGATAAAAAGTGTCATGTCACCATGGTATGCAGATATAGCAAATTATCTCGCAGCTAACATTGTTCCAGAAGGGTTAGGTTTCCATCAAAAGAAAAAATTCTTTTCCGATATTAAACAGTATTTTTGGGAAGATCCTTTCTTGTTCAAAACTTGTGGTGATGGTATGATTAGGAGATGCGTTAGCCAAAATGAATACGGGTCTATAATGTCAGAATGTCATTCAAGCTCTTACGGAGGGCATAACGACGTTAGTAAAACAGTTGCTAGGATATTAGAATGTGGATTCTTTTGGCCTACATTGTTTAAGGACGTTCGTTCATTTATTATTCGTTGTGACAAATGTCAAAGAATCGGGAATTTAGGAAGGAAAGATGAGATGCCTCTCACAAGCATGTTAGAAGTTGAAGTCTTCAACGTGTGGGGGATCGATTTCATGGGTTCTTTTCCCCCTTCTTTTGGTAAAACCTATATTTTAGTAGCCGTAGATTATGTTTCAAAGTGGGTTGAAGCAATTGCGACCCCGACGAATGATTCTAAGGTTGTCCTTGAATTTCTTGATAATATATTTTGTAGATTTGGAGTCCCAAGAGTTATGATAAGTGATGGAGGTACCCATTTCATAAACCGAAGTCTTGAATCGCTTATGAGAAAATATGGAGTGCACCACCGCGTATCAACGCCATACGATCCTCAATCAAATGGTCAAGCAGAGATATCAAATAGGGAACTCAAATGGATTCTAGAGAAAACAGTTTCGTCTTCAAGAAGAGACTGGTCTTGTAAACTTAACAATGCGTTATGGGCATACCGTACTGCATTTAAAACACCAATAGGAATGACACCATACCGATTAGTGTATGGGAAAGCATGTCATTTGCCAGTAGAATTAGAGCATAAAGCTTATTGGGCTATTAAAGCACTAAACTATGATTTACAATAAGCAGGTAAGAAACGATTATTCGACTTGAATGAGTTGGATGAATTACGTCATTTATCTTACGAAAATGCAAAAATATATAAAGAGAAAGTGAAAAAATGGCACGATGCCAAAATTAAAGTCAAAAGCTTTAGCGTTGGAGATAAGGTGCTGTTATTTAATTCACGACTCCGATATTTCCAGGTAAACTTAAGTCTAGATGGACAGGACCATATTTAGTCGTTAAAACATTCGACTATGGATCTTTAGAACTTGAAGGACCTAACGGAGTTCGCTTTAAGGTTAACGGTAATAGATGCAAAATCTATTATGAAAATGCTCCAATTAAGGAAATTGAGTTCATAACAGAATTTTATGAAGATTAATTCGTTAATTTTCGTGCACTTCTTTTATTTTGTTTTTGTTTGAATTCTTAGTTTAGCTTTTATTTTATTTTATTTTTACACATTTTTATGTTTATTAGTTATTAGATGAGTTTATATCAAGTTTTAGATGAATAAAAATATATTTAAGTCATGTTTTTTTAATCAGATTTTAGGTAAATAGTTCGAATTAGAAGAAATTTAGAATTCTCGATCGAGATTCCAGGAATCTCAGTTGAGAATTCACACTTTCAAAATTATCCAAGCAGGTAAGAACTTTTCTGATCTTACCGAGAATTTATATTCTCGGTCGAGAATCGGACTATAGGGGTTTCGACGCTTGATTTCCAAGAGGATTTTCCTAACTCAATTGTTTCCAAATGCCTAGCTCAATTGTTTCCAAATGCTTGGCTGGACCTTTTAGGTTTGGCCAAGGTTTGTGAGGATTTGGTGTACGTGTTGATGGGGTCTCTTTTTCAACATATCTGGACTCTCTACCAATGAAAGAAAGATGATATCTTGTATATATCCAAGCTTCCCACCAAGTTACCCTCGTTTGTAAATGACAAACCTTCCAATAATAAGAACTTCAAGCTCCGTTGGTTTTGGATTTATCTTCCGAAGGATGAGAATTATAAAATTTTGGGTGACTCCCTTTATCCAGATATGCCACTACATCCAGATCCACCAAAGTTGGCAAAATCGCTAGCACCAGACCTGAACTGCCAGTGCTGAAGAGAGTAGTAGATAAGAGAGTCAAGACAAAGCATCTGGAATATCTTTCAATGTCCACAACACTCAAAGGTCCTCGATGCTCATGCCAGTAGGTGATGGCAGTCTTGGCCTGGATACGAGAACTCCTAGGCAGTGGAAAATACTATAAAATCTTAATTGCTACCCCTACTTTCTCTGTATTATCCCTAGCTAGTTTCCACCTAGAGGCATTACAGGATGGACATCGTGTAGCGCTCTTATTAACATCTCTATACAAAATGCAGTCATTAGAACATGCATCAATCTTCTCATATTTCATCCCTAAAGCGTGAAGAGTTTTTTTACCTCATTGACATTTCATTCCCATCAGACAGAAGGGTGTGAAACAACAATAAAATGTCGGTATAACAAGACTCGATCAGACCATGTTTGTCTTTCAGATTAAAGGTTCATATCAAACCATTCATCTTGGTTGATTTAGTACAACCGGGATACAAAGGCTTGTCTCCATCATGTACAAAATGCATAAATTCACCTGACTCTACTAAGCACACATCTTCTTCTAAATCTGTCACTAAGTCATGGTTCATTTCAACTGTTTCAGAACCCTCACTAATATGATTTGAGCTTGCAATAAAACACTCATCGTGCCATATCCAATTTGTATATGTTTTCATAATTCCATTACAGATTACATAATCTTTAATGAACTCAATACTACCATCTCTGATGTTACAACATTTAATGCAAGGACAAAAGATATAGTTCGAGTTTGGAGCATTATCAGATGCAAAATTCAGAAACTCTTGTAAGCCTATCCTAAACTGTAGTGATCTCTGATGTGACTTTTTACGTATACGTGCATGTGAAGGCAAGTGTACCTTAGTCGTGTATCAAGTAACAAAGTGAAAGTAGAGTATTGTTCCCACGAGGAAGGTGATTATAAGTACTAATCTCTTTGATTACTATCTATTATTTAAACAATCAAAAGGTAGAGTTTGTTGGACAACCAAGTTAAGACTTAAGCAAGAAATGACATGAAAATTATACAAATTAGGTGAAAGATTACTTATATTGAAAGAAACTAAGGCTTCTCGCTTCACTTAACCTCTTTGCTTGGTAATAACATTTTACTCCTTTTAAGTTGTTTTATCCTTTTAAGATGGCGATTTTTCTTATTAACTAATAGATTCTCGAGATTGGCTCTAAACTCTCAATTAATTACTTTCCCTTGGTTCGGCTCAAGTAATTAATTTAGAGAACCATTAAGTTTTATTAATCTAAACCTTTTTAACCTACTTTACATTGGTCCGGTTAAAGTGATCACTTAAGATTCAAGAAAAACCGCTCGAGTAATTAGTTCTAAACTTTCGATTAATTACTTTTCTTTGGTCCGACTGAAGTAATTAATCCAAAGAAGTATTAAGTTTTCTTAGTTCCAAACATTCGATTTATTACTTTCCCTTGGCCCGTCTCAAGTAATAAATCTAAGATTTGTAATAAGATTTATGAAAAACCTTGAAAAACCAATAAGCCACACTAAATGGTCATTAGATCCAACTTATGAATTTTGATTAATCAATTTAATCACAGTCAATTTAAATGATTAATTATATTCAAGTAGGGATTTGGTCCATCTCCTACAAGCATTAAGAATCATAAGTTAGTTCTTAAAAAGGATAAACATAGCTTAAATAGGTTAAACGTAGCTTGAAATTAATATACTCTCTACATGTTAGTTAGGACCTCATCTATTGCATATTCATTCTATAATTTAAAGTTTGGTTAATTAATTTAGGTATCTTCATTCTGAAATAAGGGTTCTATCTCGTTTTAGTATATTTATTTATTTGTAATGCTTAGCTGGTGTTTTTATACTAGTTATGATGATTCTTTCATGTACTTTTAATGTGGGGTTTATAGTCTTGGAGATATATTTACATATTGGGTTTATTTGTTGTTTGTTAATGTATATGGTTATTGTTGATTGTTTGTATATGAAATTATGGAATATTAAGTGTTATTTATTAGTTAGAATATAACTAATTATAGATTTGTGTTTGTTCAAGATGGATAAACCATGGATGGTGGCTGATAAGAGATTGTTATCATCGTAATGTATAGCATTTTTCGTATTTAATTACTACTTATTTTGCACCATTTTAATAAATTTTAATGATAGTTTCTTATATTTTTTATCATTTTTTGTATCTAAGTCACTTTCGTGTGTTTTTCAGGCACTTTCGCAAGGTTTTCAGCACAAATAACCAAGTAAGGACTTAAGGTGACAACTCGAAAGTAAAAGGGACCAAAAAAGGAGTTTTAGTGACTTCAAGCATGCACCTTATTGAGGCACAAGAGCACCTTACCAAGGTGGGTGCTGTAAGGTGGAAGTCCAATTGTTCACACTAGGACAAATTTGACACATTTTCGTATTTTCATCGTATCTCCCTCATGCGGACTCGGATTGAGGAGATTCAAAATGTGTTGGAAAGCTAAGTGAAAGATGTACAAATGATTAATAATTATAATCTCCAAATTCGAAGTGTAACAGGCTAAAAAAAATGTCCTAATTTGATGAACATGCTGAAGCATAGGATTCCTTTCCCACCTTTACACATTTTAACTCCTAAATTGTCAAAGTCTTCCACCACCCTCTTTAAAAGCTGAATTCAAAAGATTAGGGAGTTTTAGGCCATAACGAGACTTGGTCTTTGGAAGCATATGTGCCATTTTACTATAAAAGGAGGCATTGGGAGCCATTTGAAGACACACCAAGCTTGGGCTAAATTCCTCACTCTATAATGTTATTTTGCTGATTCTCCTCTTTAAGAATTAGTTGTTTGTGCTGTTGTAATTGATGTTATTGTTCTCAAAGTGTTGTTTGTGAAGTTCATCCAATAAAAGTAAGTTTTAAGTTACCGAAGAAGTTCGTTCGGCAATCATCATTACGGTTTTTTCTAAACTTCAATCTCTTTTATTACTATGAACTCCATTATCTATCTTTCTAAGGTGTGTTTTAATCTAATCATGGGCTAAAACCCTTTAAGTAACGCTAAAATCGGATCTTAACCTTAATTATATGGTAATTACGTTTAACCTATTATTTCAAGAACTTAACATTTGAACACAACGTAATGACTTAAATAAACCATAATAAAAAACCCTTATTGATATGACAACTTCATGAGGTCGAAGATGATTCAAAAGATGTAGATGATAAGGGAAAAGGCAGAGTTGAGTTTAGGGTTTGCAGAGGTAAGCACGATAAACAAGATGAGTGAAAGATTGGGTTTATTCAGAATGGCCTTATATATCCCTTTCTTTTTTTTAAGCGCGCTAAACGAATATCACACTTTCCCACCTTTACACATTTCAACTCCTAAATTGTCAAAGTCTTCCACCACCCTCTTTAAAAGCTGAATTCAAAAGATTAGAGAGTTGTAGGCCATAACGAGACTTGGTATTTGGAAGCATATGTGCCATTTTACTATAAAAGGAAACATTGGGAGCCATTTGAAGACATACCAAGCTTAGGCTAAATTCCTCACTCTATAATGTTATTTTGCTGATTCTCCTCTTTAAGAATCAGTTGTTTGTGTTGTTGTAATTGTTGTTATTGTTCTCAAAGTGTTGTTTGTGAAGTTCATCCAATAAAAGTAAGTTTTAAGTTACCGAAGAAGTTTGTTCGACAATCATCATTACGGTTTCTTCTAAACTTCAATCTCTTTTATTACTATGAACTCCATTATCTATCTTTCTAAGGTGTGTTTTAATCTAATCATGAGCTAAAACCCCTTAACTAAGGCTAAAATCGGATCTTAACCTTAATTATATGGTAATTACGTTTAACCTATTAATTTCAAGAACTTAACATTTAAACACAACTTAATGACTTAAATAAACCATAATAAAAAAAAACCCTTATTGATATGATGACTTTATGAGGTCGAAGATGATTCAAAAGATGTAGATGATAATGGAGAAGACAGAGTTATGTTTAGGGTTTGCAGAGGTAAGCTCGATAAACAAGATGAGTGAAAGATTGGGTTTATTCAGATTGGCCTTATATATCCCTTTCTTTTTTTAAGCGCGCTAAACGAATATCACACTTTTTGCTCCCCCACGAAACTAATATTTGTTTGCCCCTTTTTTGTTTTTCTATTAACAATGACAGTCATATATACATAGTGTCATCTGATGACTACGTACCTTTTCAATCAAAATCGCTTTGTTGATATAACAGACGTGTGTCATCGTAACGCCACATGTGAATTGAGCGTGTTTATAGTTAAGCTTTCAGATGACATAATTTTAATATATTGTCACGAAAAACAATCAGATGATACAAAAACAAATGTTTATCGTTTGTTTTTGAAGCATTAAACAAAGATAACTAAATTTCTTGCTTTTTTCTTCTTTAAATATCATTTTAGCCTCTTTTGAAAGCCATAACCACTATTTAAATAGGATTTTGAACTTTCACGTAACCATAGCATTTTGTGGGTGTGTTATGATTTTCATTCTTTGAAAATGATGTATTAGTATTATGAATGTAGTGTTGCATGGTCAAATATGTTAATTCGTGTTTCCTATTTTTTATGACAAAAAATTCATAATTCTGGTTATAAGGGTAATGTTGGTTTTTGTTTGAAATCGATTCATTCCATAAAAAAAAACGAAAACTTTTTTTGGGTTCTATGATGTGGGCAGCAAAACTTGTGTTTTAATTATGCATTTTGTATTCAAGCTTTTCGATTTTGATAATTTAATCATTTATGAGCAGTTTTAACGTACTCCAGCTTAAAAAAAGAAGTTATGTTGGTTTCCAAAAGCATGAACTATTATGGTTATCTACTTCATCTCCTTTAATCTCTCCCTCCTTGTACCTATCATTTTTCTAATTCTTAATTCCGAATTGCATGTTGGGATCTCAACATATTCCTGATTTAGATTATGTTAATGTATCAAAGTCTTCATCAATTATGGCTTGCGCAAAGTATGTTTCATCTCAGATTGTTTATTTTATTTAGTTGTTCTTCATTTATTTTTTTTGATTCAATCGGAAGAAATTACTATCAATTTCATCCAAGTTAGAGGGTTTGAAGATTTCAATATTTTTTCCCTTTTGATACTTGATGGGTTTCCTTTTTCTTATATTTTGCTTATTTTTTTGTTGTACTACATCGGAAGATAAAAAAATATCATAAAGAATTAGACATTAGAGTTTTATATAGATTTCTATATTCAACAAGTTTTGTTAATTCTAAACGCGACCCTCCTATATTTTATTTGAGAGCATTGATAATCTTGGAGATAATGAAGGTTGCAAAGTTTTTTGGATTTCATTTTTTCCCATACTGATGTAGTTCACCAACTCAAACAAAGAAAAGAACCAATTGAGCCAGAAAAATAAAAACAATGGAGTTCAACATCTCTTATCTCCTATTTAAATGGATGTGGTATATTCCAACAGTTAAAAATGTTGCTTTGGTTGTTGGTTGTTTGGTAATGCTGTAATTATCATTTCTCCATATGCATTTAGCTGAATGAAACAAGTTGGTAAGACATTTCATTACTTGAATTGTTGCTATGATTTAGTTTATTTCATGCGAGCAAGGTAGGTTATTATGTATGTATGGCTTTTTTATGAAGTAATTTATGTTTGTGTTCTGGCTACTTGATGTGGAAATATGTTATCACTAGAAACTTGGATTCATAGTCCTTATTCATGTTCTTTTGGTAGATGGTGAAATATGTGAACATATTGATGGTGATTAGAATAAGAATCTCAACTTTTTCATGCATTTTATACATCAAATCTACAAATTTCAAATACTAATATGTTTACAATTTATTTTGTCGTAGTTGCAGATCAAATTTTAGAATTTTTTTTTTGTTTTGCAGATCAAATTGCATCCATCTACTGCTTACTACATTTATACTCTCACGAAGTGAGGGTGACATTTGTATTTGAAGAGGGTGACATTTGTATTTGTCATCTATGATAAATCTCCCATATTCATGTCTCCCTCTTTGCTTTCGACTCAATGATGAAGTAATAAACGACTATATAATTAACTTTTCAATTATTTTTCCAATATGAAATTTTTAAATAAGCATTGAATAATTAATTGCCTAAACCATATGGAGCCCCCTATGCTGTGTCTATTTTGGTCACTTTTCCCCCAAGCGTAAGGAAAATCTCATTGGGCTCTCTAAGTCCCTAAAAGTAACATAACGCGCCCTTTATTTTTCCTCAACTAGAAAAAAATGTTGACTTGTGAGGGCCAATCACCTTTCGATTGACTTCACATATGTACTGTGGCTTTTATTGGATTAGAAACTAAGGTGGAAGATACTTTTCTATGCAAAACTAAACACCAGATTATGCATATGTTATAGGGAATTAGATTTGTGTACCGTTCTTCGGGCTCGATAGAATTTAATCGATGTGACAGGATAAAGAGTTGAAAAGTGAACTCACTCTCTGTTCCCACACATATAACAAGAATCAACCGAATCATTCCCTTGTTAGTCGTTCAAATCTTCGAATAAATTCTCGGGTTTTTTGTGTGTAGAGAGCTTTCTTGTTAATATGCTAAGAAACTTAACCTAAAATTATCTTTAGCTATATATATATTCCATCCAATGAATAAATCTTCGATCATAATATTCTATTCCTTTTGCTGCTTACTTTTGACTCTTTTAATCCAATTAAATTATCTCGAAACCAATAACTCAATGCACATAACTTATCCAAGTTATACCCAAATGAACTATCATTGAATCTTTAGAGCATGCGATCCCGTAAACCAATTCTTATCTGGTAGTAGGCCTGAATCCCTCATTCGACCTACATTTCATATGTCGACGCTAACACATTGATATACTAATCCAGATTAAATGGTTATCTCGTGTATATATACAAGTAACAAGAGCCTAATAGTAAGCTTATGTGATCTATGCTAACCGGATATTAGTGCTCTACTAAGGCATGGATCAGTCACCCTCATAAGCTCCTTGCACATGTATCGATTCCTTGGTGAACTAATAAGAATCAAATGAGCTGTAGCAATGTAGTCTGACTTGGGTGCGAACGTACACTCCTTAGTCTCACCAATCGAGTGTCTGATGATATCCTCTCTCCAATGGGAGAAAAGCAATCTCTTGCTTCACTTGTGTTTTCTAAGCATGACATACAACACACCTAATTAACCTCATACTTGGAACCTTGTTACATGCCCATTACACGATTAGCAAGGTGAATTACAAGTCATCTAGGCCATATAGTGAACGTCGGTTTAAGGACTTCACAGTAAGTGTTTAAAATGAGACACACATATGATTAGGTTCCATGTGGTGGATCTATCCAACGATTACTGTTTCATAAGCTCCTATATCTTTAATTTGAACCAATGTTTGTGACTAGTGGCACACCATCACAACTTGAGCACATACTAGTCTACAGTTGAATATCATTTCCACTACAATCATCATATTAGGAACACTTTAGCATAGTATCCTATTGTTACATGGTTTCACTTTTCCGAGTCATTAACCCTCCAAACATGCACATATCATTATACTCCAGATACTCTATCATATAATTTAGCACAAGATAAATATACTGAAATATTAATGCCTTTATTTATTAAAAGCGTCATAGTACACTATCTTGGGGCTTAGGCATATACTAACAACTTTTCCTTTTATAAAAATATACAATATGCCATTTCAGGATGGCATTTGAATGTGTTTATGACGGATAAACTTTTTTGAAGTCAAATGGCCAAAATATTCGCTGATTGAGGAAAAATAAGAGGCGCATTATGTCACTTTCATGGAGTTGGGTGGCTAATGGGTTGTCCCTAGTAAAGTTGGAGACAATATAATGTAACAGGCACCATTACTGATGTTCCTAGATATTTAAGATAAATTTTGGACTTGTGGAACTAAGATTTTGGGGGATTCCCAAAAAATGTTTCGGGGTAATTAGATAGTTTACAATTGCACCATTACTGATCAAGTTGTTTTATATTTTCTATAGTTATTATTATTTATTTATAAATTGATGTCAATTTTATGTTATTCTAGGTGCAAGAAAATACCACCGAATCGTGCTAAGTTGTGGAAGTATATTGTTTGAATTGAAAGATTTCTTTATTATCAATAATGAAAATTTTCTTAAGGAGAAAGTCCTTAAGTAAATTAGTACTCCTTTCTTCGAAGGAATACAAATGATAAGTAATCTTCATTGAAGTAGGTATCAATCATACCATCATCGAATAAAACATTTGACGTAAAAACAAATTAAAATATATTTCAATACATGATAAATAAAAAAGTATTTCATTAATAATTATACGGTACGTATTATTACGTTCACTGAATACAATTGTTTATTCAAAATAAAAAAAATGTTTCATAATTTCTTTAAAGTGTGGATTAAACCCCTATTTGATCCATGTGGTATCCAAAATTTTATCATTTGACTAATATGCTATTATTTGATAACATTTGCCTTTTGGAGTATTTCCATAAGAGACATTTAACTTATTTTGGATTAAAAAAAAACTAACCGATTTGTTAAATTTATTTTATTTTATTTATCTATATAGATTTAATACGTGGATAAATAAGAAAAAAAATTAATTTCTTATTTAGCTACATATTAAATCTATATGGTAAAAAATTGAATCAATTGCCACGTGTCAAATATTGTGTCATGTGGTAAAAAAAATAACAAATCGATTTAATTTTCCATCCAAAATGGATTAAATGTCACTTATGGAAATATTTCAACGGGAAAATGTTACCAAATGATATGACAAAATTTTGAATATCACAAAAGCCAAATATGAGTTTAATTCTTAAATTAACCCTCAATCAATATTAAAAAAATCAACTGGATCTCTTTTAAGTTTAAAATATTAATTATTTGAATCCTATAAAACATAAATAATTTTTTAGAGCTTTTTACATGAATATAAATTTAATATTTTATAAATATATTTTTTTGAGAAAAAAAAATTGATTGAAAATGGATTCGAAGCTTTACCACTAGGACACTTATTAACTTTGATATAAATTGTGTTTTACACCTTATATATACTACACAATTAATAAAATATTTGGGCCCCTAAAGCCTTGGACCCTAGGCTAGGGCACTCATGACCTAGACCCAGGGCCAACCTTGAATTAGAGTGTTATAATGTGTTTTATATTTGTTATATAGTTTATTGTTATTTGTTTATTTTTATTTAGACACAAAGAGTTTAAGTGTTATAATAGTCAACCAAATAATGTTTTAAGGCACGTAAATCATTGAAAATTTTATCTTAATTAATTATAAATCATTTTAAATATTAATGAGGACGTTGGATCTTCAGAGTTGATCAGGTATATAAGGCGAGGTTGCTGCCATTCCAGTCATCGGACCTGCATCGAGGGAGGCCTCCAGTGCGATGCTGAAGTTAGTAGGAGTATAAAAGTAGAGAGATAAAGTAGTGAGAGAGAAAAAGCCATACCTTCCCTTTGTAGGGGTATTTATAGTGAATGTGACGGGCTTACGGGCTTAGAAAGCCTTGCTAGTGTTAGCTTTGATCGGTTTGGGCCTAGTGGACCGCCTTTTATCCACATTCTTCATCAAGAAACGCCTTTGATCCACATTTCTCATCAAAAAGTCCCTCCATTTAGAGGTCTTTCAAGCATTTATACGAGGTTCGAAACATTCTAAGAGTGGTAATGAACGTAATTGCATCGCTTGGGACGGTTTGTGTATATAACTGCATCGCTTGGGCCGGCTTATAAGTAACAATTGTGACGCTTGGGACAGCTTATGAATAATAATGGCATCGCTTAGGACGATTTGTAAATAATAATTGCATCTTTTGGGACGACTTGTAAATAATAATCGCGTCGCTTGGGACGACTTGTGAATAATAAATGCGTCGTTCGAGATGACTTGTAAATAATAAATGACGTCACTTTGGATGACTTTAAAATAACAATTGCGTCGCTTGGAACGGCTTATGAATAATAAAAGCGTCACTCGGGACAGTTTGTAAATAATAATGGCGTCACTTGGGATGATTTTAAAATAACAATTGCATCGATTGGGATGGCTTATGAATAACAATTGCATCGTTGGGGATGGCTTATGAATAATAATGGTATCACTTGGGATAGATTGTGTCCATTATACCGGTCACGCTCGAGGAACCGGTTTTGAACATTTTGGGTCTAGAGGTGATCTTTGATAAATAGATAGATACATGTCCAAAGATGGTGTTAAGAAACAGATGAATATTTACATGTTGAGGTACGATCTTCGAGGAGTATATGAATATATGCATGTCAAGGGACTGTCTTTGGGAAATAATTAAATATATATACACGTCGAGGGACAGTCTTCGAGGAGTAGATGAATATACATACGTCAAGGGACAATCTTTGAGGAGTAGATGAATATTTACACGTCGAGGGACGGACTTCGAGGCGTAGATGAATATATACACGTCGATAGACACTCTTGGAGAATAAATGAACATACACAAGTCTGGAGATGGTCTTTAAGAAATAAATGAACATACACGCGTCAAGGGATGATCCTTTAGAAATAGATGAATATATACACATCTAGAGATGGTCTGTAAGAAATAAATGAATATATACATGTCCGGAGATGGCATTCGAGAAATATGTAAATATATACATGTACGGAATGTAGGAAACATGTAGCTCTTTCCCAGCGGCTTTATTGTGAACAAAGTGATAATCAATCTCCAAGTGTTTGGACCTATCATCAAAAATTGGATTTGCAATCAAGTAGGTCACCCCAAGATTATCACACCAAATAAGCGGCACATTAGAGATGTGATATATCTAGACCACAGGAATGATGACAGGTGTGTTGGTGTATTGATTGCTTCTAAGGAGTCCATTTATCTAGACCACAAGAATGATGACAGGTGTCAACTAAGCTCGTATCCTCCATATGGTGACGTCACTCGGCCTATAAAAGCCGGACTTTTCTCTCTCCTGGGTTTCTTACCCATTTGCTTTGAGCCCTCTCTTTTGCACTTCGTCTTCTTCAGCAATTTTCATACCATCTAAGGTTCTCAACCTTCTTTTCTCGTCTCCAATTAGTTTCATGTAAGTTTTGTCTTTGTTTAACTATTTTTTCGTCTGTGATTTTTTTTCATCTTTAGTTTTTCGTCTAAATGAGTTCTGGTTCTAGTTCGAGTTCTAGTTCTCACTTTCTTAGCACTAGTTAGTACATCTGATAGGACCATATCCCTAGAAGTATAAACTAGGCTAGAAATTTCAACGATCCCTAAAATGGCACAAACAAAACCTATAGGTTTAGAAAATCAGGTGTCTCCGGTTGTCACGACGGTGATACCAAATCCAGTTTCTGGTGAGGGGGAGGAAGCCAGTCCTTCAACCCCCAAAAGGAAAGAAAAAGGCCCCAAAATGGATGTCACTCCTTACAGGGTAAACTTTGGCAACCTTGTTTCACTAAGGTCCTTGTATCCCTTGCTGGAGGCAGTTGAGTGTCTGATGTTGGTCCCGTGTAACGTGATAATTTTAGTTCCAAGGGGGGGGGGGGGGGTTAGGAACTATTTAAAAATTTTGTCCGTTAAGGCTGGCTTCTTTTCTTACAAGACTTTAACTTAGTCTTTGAGCACAGTGGTACTGAGTAGTTTTAGACACAAGCTTAGTCAACTAGTGACTAAGACTGTTTCTATTCTTGAGTCAGGAGATAACACTTAAGTCTATTCCTGAACTCAGCTTTCCAGTTCACCCAACTCAGCGTGTGTTCATTTTAGTGTATTATTAGGCAGTGTTTAAGCAAGCAAAATATAAAGGAGTTAAGGGTTAGAAAGATATTACTCAGCAGACGTATCTTGGTTTGGCCTCTCCGCTTACGTCCAGTCCTCGGAATTCCTTCCGAGCTTTTCAGAATCCTCTACTGAGCTCTTTAAAAGGTAGAGCACAAACCTTTTACAATAGCAACTGAGTATACAAGAGTACCTTCCTCTATTCCTCTACTCAATCCTATTTCTACCGCTGAGTACTATGACCGAGTACTCAACTTCTCCTTTCTATACTTCTAGAAATGATAAGTGTTTTTGTTCTAAACAATAATTGCTAAGAACACTTTAGATGAAATAAGATCACTCTATACTTTTACACAAAGATTGGAATTGGTGTAAGATTTGCTTTGCTTTTCTAATACAGAACTTTGAATATCAATTTGGTCAGCATTTCGACTTGATGAAGATTTGCATCAAATGAAGCATTTGAAAGGACTATTTATAGTGACACTTGAGGCACCGGTCATTTCGAATTTCGAAATAACCATTGGAGGGAAACAGCTTCCTGTCGCTTTCACTCAGTCAGTGCTCAGCGTCCTCGGCCAATCAAATTATTGTATCTTCTATCTTCGACAGTGCTCAGCAGCTTTTAGTCAGTCTGGTTAGAGTGTCTCCACATTTCTGGCAAAGTCTTCCAGACAGCTTCATGCGTCTTCTGAACTTTACCCAAAGTAGAAATACTTTGTCTCCAAGTTTGTTTAGGTCAGCCGCTGACCTGACTTCCTTGTCGCACAACTCAGCAGCTTCGTCTCGAAGCTTTTGGTCGAAGGCTTCTCGATCCTTCTCCTTGCTGGGCTTGCGTTTCATTCAGCTTGAGCTGCGTTTTGATCTGCTTGGGTCGTGTGGCTTTCAAACGTTGACTTGGGCTTGACTTTCTCTTGTGGGCTTTTAGGCCTTACACTCTTAATGTCTTTAATCTTATAATTCAATTTTACTCAATATTGAACAAACACATTAGTACAAATAAATCAAAGAATTTAAATTTAATGTGTTAGAATATTTTTATCATGGTGATTTAATTCTACTTAAATAATTTTGTCAAATCAAAATCATGTGAAAAGGTGTTTCAACAAACTCCCCTATTTTGATGTTGGTAAAAATATTCAGTAAGGAACTCAGTGTTGAGCTCCCCCATGATAGTTGACCTTTTCTGAACTTCTGAAGATTCTCCCCCGTAAGGGTTGAACCACTGACTTAGTTTTACTTTAAACATTTTAAGGTTTAATCAAGTAAGACTAAGGTCAGCTTCGGAAGTGGGTCAGTTCTTGGAACATCTTGTCTTCACTCAGTTTTGATACTTGGATAGGTGGATGATTAAGTTCAGTTATTAAAGTGAGAGTAAGCTGAGTAAGTTAGTTGGAGCTGAGTAGTTTTACTCAGAACCAAGTACTTATATATATATATATATTATGTTCACAAGTGTTAGTTTACTTTGTTCAATGATTTCTAATTAAATAGACATTTAAGAAAAGTCATGCATTCAGATCAACACAGCAAATAAGCAAATAACACAAGACAGTAAGTAAACAACTCAGTTGTTGTAAGAAGATACGATTGTATATTAACTCAGTTAAACAAGAAACATAGCAGCAACAAACATTAAAATTACACAAGTTCAAAGAAAAATCTATTTCTTAATGTTGACTTGAACTTGATTGGATTTGGGTTTGGTTTGCTGACTAGGCTTTAATGTGTCTTGTCGCTGAGTTTGTGTGCTGGGAGGGACATCAGAAGTTGATCCTGGATGTTTCTTCTGTTGAGTTCCTTCTGCTGTTTGTTTATTTTTCTCCCCCGTTTTGCCAGCATCACCGGGTTGAGGGGCAGCAGCATAAAATTACCCTCGTTCAACAGCACAAGTCAGTAAAGTGGAGTACTGTTGGAGTTGACTCGTACTCTGCTTTAGCCCTTCAAAAACCTTCAGACCACCAGCCATGTTGGACGCTGGAATTTGCATATGTGAGCTTATAACACTGAGTATAAACTCAAGTGACTTTCCCATCTAAGTAATGGAGTCCGTTATTCTAGCATAGGACTGATGGTACATTTTGAGCAGTGAAGCATCGTAGGTATGACGCTGAACGGTTTGGTGTTTGACGTGCTCATAAGTGGACTTGGCGAATCTAAAGATTTCATTAGACATCGCCTGGTCAGTCTCCATCTCTTCTCTTGTTAAGCTGAGCAGGCGCACAACCACAGCTATCTGTTCAATTGTGCATTGGGAGGAGGAGGAGACCAAGTTTTGAGTGGCAGTCAGCTCAGTGTGCAACTGGGTTAAGTGTCGAGTCACTTCAGCGGATTTGGCTACAGTTGAGTTTGCAGCGGATATAGCATTCAACTTTCCTTCAATTGTGTCCATATGTTGAACCATGTGCAAGTGAAGGTTAGCCATTCTTGTAGCAAACTCCTGCTTGGGCTGCTGAGCAACCATATTGGTGAGCACACTCATAAGCTCATTAAGACCTTTGAGTTCAATTAGAAGTTGCGTGATGGTGGTCAGTTGGGTGGGCTCAACAGATGAACACTCAGCATCAGATGCATGTGTTCATTGAATGTCAGCAATCAGTTCTTGAGCAGTTTGAAGAATTCTTTTCCCAGAACTGGAAGTAGTAAGGAAGCTTAGAGGGTCAGCTGCGTGAGTCTCAGGAACTGAATTCTGGTTATCAGCAGGTGTTTGGATATTTGTTTGCTGACCATTGTTTGAGGTGCCAGCTTGATTAGGAGTTGAAAGTTGAGCAATAGGAGCGGCATTCTCAGTGTTGATTCCAGCAGCAGGAGCTGACTGGTTTACTAACTGCTCAGTTGGAGGATTGGTTTGCGCAGCAGCAGTATCTACCTGCTTAGTGTCAGTCTTGAGCTGAGTATTGACTTGTGGAGGAGTCAGCTCGAGATTTTCCTGAGTAGGAGTTTTCTCAGATGCTTGTTTATTCAGTTGAACAGCAGGTTCTTCGATCACTTGCTCAGTGGAGGCTAGAGCAGCGGTGTCGATAGAGATTGGGCCCTTAGTAGCTTCAGCTTCGGCATGTTCCTGGTGGCCAGAAACAAAGGCTTGTTTTTCCTTGATGGGCGAAGAAGTTGGTTCAACTGGATTTGAGAAGAAGTTGAATTCCAGATTAGTCAGGTCAGTAATAGGGTCACAGAGCGGAGAGTCATCCAAGATGTCAAACACTTTAGGTTTGAATGACTTCCGTTTGAACCATTTTTCACTGCTTCCCTTATGAGTTTTGGGAGAAGGGTCAGCGGGATGTTGTCCGTTGACTCAGGAGACACATCGAGATGGATGGCCTCAGTGTGCTCTTGCTCTTTCTCTGGAGACTCAGCTCCTTGTTCATCAGCTTGCACCTCGGCAGCTGAGTTACTGGGTTTACCAGACCTTGTCTTCTCCGCAAAGCTAACTGACTTCTCAGCAGTAGCTTCCTTAGTACTTACTTCCTGAGCTCGCAGGAAGAATGAGTCTTTTGGAATGGTGAAGTCCAAGGGTGGAGCATCCAAGGGTTTCACTCCAGTAGATTTCTTCCTCTTTAGGGGGTTGCTTAGGGTCATCCTCAAATTCCTCTTCAGGAGCAGATCTTTTCTTTGTGGACTAAGTGGGTTCAGATTTCTTCTTCGCTGACTCAGCAGGAGAAGGTTTGGTCAGCACCAATTTGATTTTCTTGGTAGTCAGAACAATAGATTTAGCTTTCGGTTCAGCGGAGGAGTCAACTTTCCTCTTTTTCCCTTTACTGGTCAGCTCAGCTTGCTCTTCCTCTTCTACCATTGTTTCCTTTCCTTTCTTGGATTTGGATTTGAAAGAAAGTCTGTGTGCTAATCTAGTTAGTATTTCAGCGGTGATTTCAGTGCCTACCTCGATGTCTTCACCCTTAAAGCCGAACTTGTGATCTTTGAGGATCTTGGTGATAAAGGAACCCATCCGAAGAACCCCAGTGCTTCGTTGAAATGCCCCAATTAGGAATACGGGCATGTTCAAGGGCTTGTAATTCAGCATGTGCCAAATGAAGCACTACTCGAAGTTGGATGCTGAGGAGGTGGAGTTGACCTTTGGAAAGAGGTAGTTGGTCAGTATGTAGTGTGCTTGCCTTTGGGGCTGTCTAAGAGATGTGGTTGATACCTCTCCCACATGGTTCTTTGGCTTGCAGAACTCAACGACAAACTTGACGCGCTTGTGATCATTGGTTTTCCTCAATTCTGATCCTTCCTCCTTTAGATCCAGTAGTGTGGCTAGGTATGATGGGTTGATGACTATCTTGGTTTTGTTAAGATGTGTTACCATATAGTCAGCATCGTCATTAGCGACAACTAAGTTCATGTAGAACTCAGTTACCAGCCTCGGATAGGTCAGTCCAGAGAGTGTGAAAAGGGTAGTCCAGCCATTCTTAGATATCCCTTCGCAGTATGGTTTCTTAGCTTCTACAAAGCTCTTTGAGAACCATCTAGAGGGGATGACGTTTAGGTCCTCAACGTCAGAAAATACAGGAGTGAACTTCCTTTCCTTAGGTGCTCTGTCCTTGTTCTTCTACTTCTTCTTTAAAGGAGTTGAGTGTTCAGTGTTAGGGTCCACACCAAGGATGCTGACTTCATCCATTGGTTGGTCGTGCTGACCATGAGCATGTTGAGTCTCTTCTTCTGAGGTTTCTTGGTACTCTTGCTCAGGTGGAGAAGCAGGGTTGATATCTGATCGGTTGTCCTCATATTGGTCATTAGAAAGGTTATGGGAATCATGAGACATGGTGTTCTTGAGAGTTCTTAAGAAATGCAGAGGGATTTGGGATCTAAGAGAGAGAGTTTGAGTGCGAAAATCAAGCGTAGAAAGTGAAATAGTGAGAAATCTTTCACTATGTATAGTCGGTAAGTGTTGATTTGATAGGTCAGGGTAACGGTGGGAATTTGAACCATCGATTATCAGTTATTACTGACATTAATTGCGAGAAACGGCGCATGGTTTTACTAATGATGACGCTTACGTCATCCTAGAGGATACTTAAATATACGTGCAAACCCTAATTGTGCAAGTTGCTTTACTCAGCAACGAAGGTACTCAGCAGTTCAAGTGCTGAGTGTATATAAAACAGGTTTATAAATTTGCATAGTAAAATCACTCAGCATGCACAACAACTCAACATGTAATAATCACTCAGCATGTATTATACTTAGAAGTTTATTGAAGAGGATTAAACATACCGATAGCTTCTTTTAGTATACTGAACTGCTCACGAGCCAGTGGCTTCGTGAAGATATCAGCAAGCTGCTCATCCATTGGGACGTAGGTCAGCTTGATCTCACCCTTGAGTGCACGATCTCTGATGAAGTGATGCCTTATGCTGACATGCTTCATCCTGCTGTGCTGGTTTGGGTTCCTTTGACAGGTCAATGACACTCTTGTTGTCACATTTGACTTCAATCATTTTGGTCTGAACACCATAGTCATCTAGTTGTTGCTTGATCCATAGGACTTGGGCAACACAGCTTCCAGCAGCAATGTACTCAGCTTCGGTGGTTGACAAGGCTACTGGGGACTGCTTCTTACTAAACCAAGACACAAGACAACTTCCAAGGAAATGACATCCTCCTGAAGTGCTTTTGCGCTCAAGCTTGTCTCATCCATAGTCAGCGTCAGTGTATCCGAGAAGTGTGAAATCATGAGTGTTGGGATACCATAAACCTGCATTCAGTGGGCCTTGCAAATATCTAAGGATTCTTTTTACATCTATGTAATGAGATTCCTTAGGGTTAGATTGATATCTTGCACAGTAGCATACAAAGAACTGAATATCTGGCCTACTTGCCGTTAGATAGAGTAGAGAGCCAACCATACCTCAGTACAATTTGCTGTCTAATGACTTACCATTTTCGTCAGCATAAAGGACAGTGTCAGTGCCCATTAAGGTAGATATTGACTTACAATTTTCCATTTCGTATTTCTTCAATATCTCCTTGGCATACTTAGTTTGACTGATGAAGATGTCATTCTTTCCTTGCTTAATTTGAAGTCCAAGGAAGAAGTTGAGGTCTCCCATCATTGACATTTCAAACTCAGTCTGCATTTGCTTACTAAACTCCTTACACATAGATTTATTAGTAGCACCAAAAATGATGTCATCAACATATATTTGAGCCAGCAGGGTATCCTTACCCTTTGTCTTAATGAATAAGGTTGTATCAGCTTTACCTCTAACATAATTTCTGGTCAGCAGGAATCTGGTCAGCCTTTCATACCAAGCACGGGGTGCTTGCTTCAGACCATACAGAGCCTTTTTGAGTTTATAAACATGGTTTGGGAACTTGGGATCCTCAAACCCTGGAGGTTGATTAACATAGACCTCCTCATTTATAACTCCATTAAGAAATGCACACTTGACATCCATTTGAAACAGTTTAAAGTTCATAAAGCTAGCATATGCATATAGTATTCTAATAGCTTCTAGCCTTGCCACTGGGGCGAAGGTCTCACCGTAGTCAATACCTTCCTACTGACTGTAGCCCTGAGCTACGAGTCTTGCTTTGTTTCTGACTACGTTCCCTTGTTCATCCAACTTGTTGCGGAAGACCCATCTTGTTCCTATGGTTTCTGACTTCTTGGATTTGGCACTAAGTCCCATACCTCATTCCTTCTAAACTGGTCAAGCTCCTCTTGCATTGCACCCATCCAGAACTCATCGCACTCAGCTTCTGAAAAATTCTTTGGTTCCAGAACTGAGACGAATGCTACATTGCTGAGGTATCTCCTGAGTTGATTTCTCGTCATCAGGGTATTCTCAGCAGCATCGAGAATGACGCTTTCAGAGTGTCCTCTTGGGATTTTGATTTCTTTCGGTAGTGTAGTGTCTTGAGCTGGTTGTGTTTCAACAATTTCTACAGGTACAGATTGGTCAGTGAAAACAATTTGAGTTTCGTTTTTACCTTTAGTCAGCCCCTGAAGTGGTGACTCAGCGGCTGCACTTTGGTCAGCGGATGCTGAGTACGGATCATCCTCAGTTGGTTGATTAACCTTCCCTGCAGGGTTAGTTTCATCGAACTCAATATGTACAGACTTTTCTAAGACCTGAGTTCGTTTATTGAAAACTCTATATGCTTTACTGTTTGTTGAGTAGCCTAAAAAGATAGCTTCATCAGCTTTTGAATCAAACTTAGCAAGGTTGTCTTTAGTATTTAGAATAAAACATTTGCAACCAAAGGCACGAAAGTATCCTATGTTGGGTTTTCGTCCTTTCTAAAGTTCATAGGGGGTTTTCTTCAATACAGGTCTGACTAGAGCCCTATTGAGTATGTAGCAAGTTGTGTTGACATCTTCTCCCCAAAAGTACTTTGGAAGCCTATTCTCACTCAGCATTGTCATGGCTATTTCAACCAAGGTTCTGTTCTTCCTCTCAACTACCCCATTCTGTTGAGGAGTTCTAGGAGCAGAAAAGTTATGGTCAATGCCGCTGGCTTCATAGAATTCAACAAACTGTTGATTTTTGAATTCTCCATTATCCCTTCGGATGTGAGCTAACTTTAGGTCTTTGTCATTTTCAAGTTTTCTAACCAGTGTTGAAAACATCTCAAAGGTTTCATCCTTGCTACTCAGCAAGATGATCCAAGTGTACCGAGAAAAGTCATCTATAATGACCAAGTAAAATCTCCTACCACCCAAGCTCAGCGGCTGGACTGGTCCGAATAGATCCAGGTGTAGCAACTCTAATGGACGCTTGGTTGAGACTATGTTTTTACTTTAAAAAGATTTTTTAGTTTGTTTTCCATACTGACAAGTATTGCATAATTGATCCTTTTCGAACTTAAGTTCGGGCAATCGCTCAACTAATTGCTTTCTTGCTAATTTGGTCAGGAGGTCCATGCTTACATGACCAAGTCTCTTGTGCCATAACCAGGAATTTTCTTCCTTTGACACTAAGCATATATTTTTTGAAAATTTCTTTTCCAAATTCAACATAAAGACATTGTCAACACGAGGGCAGTTAAAATCAATTCATTTGTTTTGCCCTCGAGTATTTTACATCCAGTGGCATCGAATATAACCTTCCTACCGCTATCACACAGCTGAGCTACGCTTAGTAGGTTATATTCAAATCCTCTGACTAGGGAGACTGACTCAATAGTAGGATTGCCGCTAACAGTTCCTGAACCTACTATCTTACCCTTTTTGCTGTCTCCAAAACTTACGCTTCCTCCTTGTTTACGCACAAGTGTGATGAACTGAGTTTCATCACCAGTCATATGCCTCGAGCATGCGATGTCAATGTACCACAACTTTGACTTCTCAGCACACCTCAGACCTACCTGCAATATAACTAGTTATCTTTAGGTACCCAAGTCTTTTTGGGCCCTCGTTTGTTAGGCTCAGCAAGTGATACATCATATTTAATCTTATGACAGCACATTTTGGTAGCGTGGCCAGTCTTCCCACAGAAGTCACAATGGACCTTCCTTTGGGGACGCCTTATTGGCGGGTCAACACCATTGTGCTGAGCATGCCAACACACCTTTGTGGTGTGTCCTTTCTTCCCACAAAAGTCACATTGGATGTTTCGCTGGGGACTCCATTTTCGCTGACTAGTACATGATTACTCAGCGTACTGATGGAAATTTTTCTTATTTGGAACCTTCAACTGGTTCTGAATAGATGTGATGTCCTTCCTCAGTTTCTTAGAATCTGACTGGACCTCAGTGACATACCTATGCATGATTTTTAGATTTTCATCTTGCCTGGTATTGTCCCGGAGAAGATGACGAAGGTCACTGAGTTTGACCTCCTCAATCTCATCACATCGCCTGCTGAGTGCTCGTACTTTCTTGTTACACTTTTTGACAAGTGTGTAGAAATCACTCAGGGAATTAATCATTTCATTTCTGAGCAAGGGTAGAGATGCACATGAGTGGTCAGCTTGCTCAAAAAACGATGTACTAGGAAAATATGAAAAGTTTCCAAAACAGGCCTTTTAAGAAAAAGTTTCCTAAAAATAAAAGTTTATCCCATTAAAAGAGTAAACCAGGGTATGCAATAAATTTTTTTTTTATTTTTGGTGCAAACAACATGTAAGTCTTGTTTAATGGAAAGATGAGAAAGACAACCTTTAGCAATAAAGGAGAACGTGTATCAGACACTCTAGGACTAATACATTTAGATGTATGTAATCATAT
This sequence comes from Euphorbia lathyris, assembly GCF_963576675.1. Classification (NCBI taxonomy): domain Eukaryota; kingdom Viridiplantae; phylum Streptophyta; class Magnoliopsida; order Malpighiales; family Euphorbiaceae; genus Euphorbia; species Euphorbia lathyris. The sequence continues at coordinate 45,996,732 of NC_088913.1, forward strand.
GTCAACACAAGCAAGAGAAAAGTTCAGTTACTTCATTAGCTTCATAAGATGATCATATCGGATATGCATACATCTGCTTGATGAAGCATAAAGTCAGAAGCTCAAACGGGGTTCATCCCTTCGCAGATCGTATCCGCGACGGAGGGAGATGTTGCTGCCAAGGCAGCAACATACGCAGCCCCCACAATTCTTTGTGAGGCTACGCAAACAGTAGCAATAGCTGCTGTTTTGCGCAACACTCACAATAATTACCTTATTTTATTTTATTTTTTTGAAACTAAAACTTTAACATATATATATATATATATATATATAACCTTTTCTAATATATATCAATAATTAATCGATTCTAACTGTTTCGTTCAAATCGTTTACAAAATCAAATTTTCCAAAGATTAATCTAATTAACTTTTTAAGGATTCAAACGGTTAAACCCTTAATCCACAAAACACGTATATCACATATACAAACATCGTTTTAATCAACCGTTTAATTCTACAAACTCATTTGTTAATTAACCGAATCATAAAACATCTTAATCTCATCTTAACCGTTTATCTTTAGATTAATTAACTAAATCAAATTTATTAATTAACCTAACAATAAATCTATTCAATCTGATTGAACACCCTTTTATTTACATATATGAAATAACAGATTAACATAGGCTCTGATACCAATGAAGGAAAAATAGACAAGCCTAGGCGTAGCGGAATAATAAAATTTTATCTATTTCCCTTTTCCAAGATCTGTTAATTGTTATTTCATATAAGGAAGGATAGAAAGTAATACTTTTAGTGAAGAACTATCTACAGTTGCAAACGAAGTGCCCACAACTCTTAATTCGTGTGTCACGAACAACAAAAGAAACAACACAGAAAAGAATAACTAATCAGTAATCAACCTTAATAATAGAAATCGCAATGATTGCCTCTAACAGAAATCGATACGAGATCAAAGAGAGAGTAAGAAAGATTGTAATTAGCCAAGACGGTTTCGGAACGGTTCCTCTTGCCTCCTTCTTGTGTTGGCCGAAATCTGGGGTTAGGGAGTTTATTTATAGACTTCTCAAAACCTTAATCCCAGTTGTGTTAGGTAATTAAATAATTGGAATCTTATTCCGAATAGGATTCCTAATTAGATAATTAAATAAACACTTTACTATTATCTAAATAATAACTAATTATATCTAGATAATTATTATTAATCAAATTAATAATTAATTAATGTTAGGGATAATTAATTAAAGTTTCAATCACATAAAAACTTCTAATTAATATTATCAGATAATCCTTTAATTTAATTCACAACCATAATCAAATTATAATTATTAATCAAATTAATTTATCCTTAATTAATCTATAAATTTCAGCCCATATACACATGTCTCACTAATTACATTTTCTTCCTCTGGTTCCAAGTACCATATACGACCCATTAGGTTCTTTATTGCCACTAGCCGTATATATCCTTTGAAATTAATTCATCACGATTAATTCAACATATATATAACGGAATACCGTCGCGAGCTGTTACTAGCAGAACCTATGATATTCCCCAGAGCAATTAAGAAGTCAGGTTGATAACTGACGTTAACCTTTCCGTATTAGGTACAGTATAATACGATCCTTCATCAACTATATCATATCAGTCAATTCCTTATAACCATGGAACGTGTCAAGGTTACATATAACGAAGAGTTCGGTTTTACTTGTACAGGTTGAATTCACTCTGAAAGATAAGTTGAAATATCCATTTCTACTCTTAACTCTATCACCTTGCAAGGATTTCAGTTAATTCACCACAAGCGGCCATTTGGATATATCTCCCACTTATCGGGAGTGACGAATGCTCAATCTGACATTAACTATTCTGTAATTACTTTGTGTGATACCTAACCCTGCTCTCACACACTCCAGGCTCTCACCTGTTGGATCGTGCTCGCACAGAATCAAAGTACCAGACTCCATAATCCAGAATCACTAATTAACGAATGTTTAAGTCTAAGGATTAGTTATACCTACTAATACCAATGAGATGAACAGTTGACACATTAGATAAATCAATCCATACTGTTATCTCAAGTCGGGTCCCAATCCTAATGAACTCCTTCACCGGATCCATGTAACTGTCTAGATATCTAAATATCTAAAGCTTGTGAGACGTTTAATGATCTTATTATAAAGTATAGTCTCACTTCATGCTTGTATGAATACTTTGTAATTACTTAAACAAACTTAGGATTACTTTCTTTATGAAAGATTTGTGCCTTTATATATAGTTATATTTTATGCTATATATCTGATTAAACAAATGATTAAATAAAAAATTTATTCATTAATATTTATATCCTAAAACAATTGTCTTTAGGACACTAAACTCCAACAGGTCAGAAATTAGATAAATAGTTACTCAGCAGACTTATCCTGGTTCAGCCTCTAGCCTACGTCCAGTCCCCAGAATACCTTCTGGGTTTAATCCACTCGAGCACTCTTTCAGAGGTAGAGCACAAACCTTGTACAAATAACTATAGCCTCTGTAGAGTACCTTCCTCTACAATCACTCAACTATCTATACTTCTATTGCTTGCTTATTACTAAAGCAAAAAACAGAGCTTCTGATGAAAAAATATTATGAACAATAATTTTTCTTTTACAAGAAATACAATGAAGATCTAAATAATATCCTTGGATGAATAAAATAAGAACAATGCTTGAATATTTGAATATTGTGTTTTGCTTTTGAAAATTGATTTCACTTGAGAGCTTTTGGATTTCGTCAACTTCAAATGGAGCTCATTGAATTGTATTATAAGAGAGTAGGGGAAGAGATCCGTTTGAATTTGAAATGGCCGTTCTGAGCAAACAGAGCATGTCTTACCAGCTTCTGACACCTTTTCGTCCTTTGTGCAAAAAGTCCTACTATAAGCTCAGAGGACCCTTTCTTATTGAGCCGTGGTTCTTTGCAACCTTTTAGACTGAGCTTTTGTCAGAGGTACGTCGAGGGGATATGTTTGTTGTAGCAATCTCCTTCTTGTCAACTCTTGGGAACAGACGCAACCAGCTATCCATCCATGTACTTGTGGGTTTCTTGAAGTATCAAGGCCTCTAGATTGTATCTGTTTGGCTTTTTTTCTCAAGCCCATTTCTTTTGCTTCTACTTAAGTGTAATTGAGAAGAGCACTTAACAAACTTATTAGTGAATAACAATTTAATTTAAACTTAAGATTTTAACATTAATTCAATTTTGGGTTTCTGATTTAAATTATTTTTTGTCAGAATCAAAAACTCTTGGAAAATTGTGTTTCAACAATCTCCCCATTTTTTAAGGTGACAAAAATTTCAGAGAAGGAATTGTAGAGTACTTGCTCCCCCAAAATTGTTGCACTTACTCTTACTTCTGAAAGCTCCCCCAAAATTGTTGCACTTCTGATTTTGATCAGAGGCTTCTGAATTTCTGCTTAACTTTGGGCATAGATAACATGACCTTAAAAGAGTTAATGATATCCAGACGTTTAATGATATTTAGAGAGTATTAGAGGTCAGAGGTGATATACATTTTTCATGCACAAATGTAACATAAGCATTAAGACATGATATTCCTCAAACGAGTTTAGAATTCAGAAAGATAAGTCTATTGATTGGAATCAAAAGGGCTCAAACAAACAAACAAAAAATACAGAAGTAGAGAAGTTAAAAACAAAGCAGATACATATAAAGCTTAACAGCTTATCAAGAACCTATCAAAAACTAGACCCTCCTACTATTTCCTATCCTAGCCTTAGTTAGTGATATTGATGCTGGTATTTCCCTTTGAAGAAGTAGGCTTGGTGTTTTGAGGTGGTTTTTGGGCAGTTGGGGTCTTCTCAGCAACATGTTGAGGCAGAGGTAGAGGCTCAAGACTCTTATCAAAGAGTTCATTCTCTTTCTCCCCCATTTTTGCAACTTCAATTGCAAGGGCCCTAAAGGGTGTTCTGGACATGATTTGCTTAGTGTGGCTCTAGAGGCGGTCATAACTTTGCTTCTGACCATTGAAGATTTCTGTAGCCATAACAACGACATCAGTACAGAATTCCTTCCTCCAAACAGCTTCACTCAGGAGTAGTTGTAGAGCTTTAGAGTTCCGGATGGAATAATCAGCCGGAGCATGAGTATATTTCTGTTGGATTTTGAAGATAGTTGTATCCAGAACCTTATATTGATGGGCGCTGGTATTGAGGCTCTAAGACATGGCCTGATTCTGGGAATATAAAGTTGTGACTTTCTTATCCAAAGTTTCTACGGCAGCCCGATTGATATTCAGAAGATGAATTGCTTCAGTGATCTGATCAGTTGAGTTTTGTGCCATAACCTGAGTAGATAAACCTCGAAGTTCAGAGGTCAACTTATAGAATTCAGAAGAAAGTTAGGCAGAGACCACATTGGTTGTATCAGAACCAGAGGGAATGCTCTTAATCATGGTTTCAGACAGAGACATATGCTTCATCAAGGCAGCCACCATATGAACTAGGCTCACGATGTTAGCCAACTCATTAAGGATGATGGTGGTGGAGCTTATGGTTTGAACAATGGTCAGAGAGGTGTGTGGTTGAAGAAAAGCTTTAAAGGCCTTGTCCATCTCTGTCAAGTGCGCATTTTCTGCAGCCAGAGTCTCTGCTACCTCATATGGGGATATGTTTTGAGCAGTTGAAGTAGAGGCATTCTAAATCTGAGAAGTGAACTGAGCATCAGAGGCTCCGAGTTCAGCAGTTACTTGGGGCAGCTGCATGATGTTTTCTTCTAGAGAGATGTTGGTAGAGAGAGAGGTTTTTAGGCCAGCCAAAAGAGCATCACCTTCAGAGCTTGTTGGATCATTAGAGATGACAGTCGCAGCATTTGGGATTTGTGCATTAGGAGCAGAAGGCATAACTGGTGAATGAGAGGCTTCAGTTCCTGTAATGGGACTTGGTGCTCTAGGAGATGGATTAAGTGTTGATGACTGAGGAGAGGAAAGATCAACAAATGTTGTTCTTTTGGTGGGTGGAGGAGTGTTGTGTTTTGAATCAGTGGAGGAACCATCCTCGAGAATGGGCTCATCTTGGCTCAAAAAGGTCTGAGCAATTACAGATGTGGGATCCTAGTCAGTGTTATCAAAGTGTTTAGGAGAGAACTCCAAAAGTTTATTGTCTGTTTGATTGTCTTCTTGAAATGGTGGAGAGGCATGATCTTGTTCTTAAAAATCAGAGGCTTGATTTTCCTGAGGAATTATGATTGATAGAGAGAGGGGTTGGAATATAAGGTTCTATGTAAAACATTGCGAAGTAAAGTTTCTTGTAAAGTTCAAGTCGTTTGTTTACTTTAGGAACATTGGGCAGTTCAGAGTAGGTCTCAACTTCCTTAACGACCTTCTTTAGAGGTTTTCGTCCACAAACTTTCTTGAATCTCATAGCCTTGAGATCAGTTTTCTTTGGTTTTGGAGGTGGTGGACTAGGCAGCTTAGTGGGTGACTTTCCAGACCCACTTCTAAGATAGTTGTTCTATAGACCAGCTTTACTCAATTGGAGTGCCTTCTAGATGGTGCGATCATCCTCTTCAGAGTCCTTTCATTCTTGTTCCTTATCTTCACAAGCTTTATCCTTTGCCTTCTAAGAGGCTAGAAACTTCTTCTTCTCCTTAGGAAATCTTGCTAGACGCAGAATCTCCACTCTATTGTACTCCTTTTCTTCTTCTGTTAGCTCTTGAGCGGAAGAGGCCCTTTGAGCAATGATCTTGGTAGTTCCAGGGGCAATAGCAAAAGTAGGAGTCTGAGTTGGAGCAGTCTTAGCTTTCTTAAGTTTGATCTTCAGAGGCTTGGTCTTTTCAAAGGCCTTTCGCTTGGAAGTCTTCTTTGCTTCTGGTTCCTCACTTATGGATTTGTAGGTTTTACTGTGTTCCAGACCACCTATAATCTTCTCATTTATAATTGTTCCAAAAGTTGGTTCCATACTAGCTGGAATCGGGACATTGTTCTCATAAAGAATAAGAGTGATGAGGGATCCGAACAACAGTTGGATCTTACACTTTTTCACTGCTACGATCAGGAGAACTGGGAGGTTCAAGGTTTTTCTTCTAGTATGTGCTACTCATGATCACACTTTTGAGATGAAGGATTTTAAATATTTAAGAGAGAGTGTGTGTGAGAGCTAGAGACAAATGATTTCAGCGTAGGAGGAATACTCTGGGTTTCTCATCTCAATTTATCGGTGATATTGGAAGATGAAGAGATTCTGGATGTGGAACCATTTGATCGAAGTTATTGCAGAGCTTGGGATTTGTTCAACGTGTCAGACGGCGCAGTTTTAAATTCAGAATCATTATGACCTAGACTCACTAGTTACTCCTAGGTAAGCGTTCTCTAGACTTTCCATCTGACCTAAGAATATGTACGGTCTATCGCCAGCCATATGTCTCACTATTCTAGTTCGGAGGTCTGGTATACATATGCTAGCATATTTGGATCGGAGGTCTTACGTAGTTCATTTAAGCATGCATATTAGTTCAAAGATCTGATATAGTTCATTTAAGCATGCATATTAATTTAGAGATATGATATTTTTCACACACAGAGGTCTGATATTTTTCACATTCAGAATATATACCTTGAGGTTATTGAAGTGCATTAGACATACCGATGGATTCTCGTAGAGCACAGAACTGTTCTCTTGCAAGAGGCTTTGTGAAGATGTCTGCGAGTTGATCCTCTGATGGTACATAGATCAGTTTTATTTCTCCTTTGAGAACATGATCTCTGATGAAATGATGTCTTATGCTGACATGTTTCATTCTGCTATACTGGATGGGATTTTTAGAGAGGTCTATAGCACTTTTATTGTCACGCATAACATTGATGGTCTTGGTTCTGACTCCAAAATCTTCCAGCTGCTGCTTTATCTAGAGGACTTGAGCAACACAGCTTCCAGCAGTAATGTACTCTGCTTTTGTGGTGGACAGAGCCACTGATGATTGTTTCTTACTAAACCATGAGACAAGGCAGCTTCCAAGGAAGTGACATCCTCCCGAGGTGCTTTTTCGCTCTAGCTTATCTCGTCCATAGTCAGCATCAGTGTATCCCAAAAGTGTAAAATCGGAGGTTCTAGGATACTAGAGCCCTGCATTCATAGAACCTTGCACGTATCTAAGGATTCTTTTAACAACTGTGTGATGAGATTCCTTAGGGTTAGATTGACATCTAGCACAATAGCATACTGAGAATTGTATTCCAGGTCTACTGGCAGTAAAATAGAGTAGAGATCCAATCATATCTCTGTACAGCTTGTTGTCTATTAGCTTACCTACCTCATCTGTTAAGAGTATAGTGTCTGTGCTCATAGGAGTGGAAATTGATTAGCATTTTTCCATGTCATATTTCTTCAATATCTCTCTTGCATACTTGGTTTTACTTATGAATATTCCATTTTTCCCTTGTTTGATTTGGAGTCCAAGAAAGAAACTGAGTTCTCCCATCTTGGACATTTCAAACTCATCCTGCATCTGTTTACTAAATTCTATGCACAAGGATTCATCAGTAGCACCAAAAATAATATCATCAACATAGACATGTGCAAGAAAAATAGTTTTATCCTTCCTCTAAATGAATAAGGTTGTATCAGATCTACCTCTGACGAAGTTTCTAGTAAGGAGGAAGTTTGTTAGACGTTCATACCAAGCACGTGGTGCTTGTTTTAAACCATACAGAGCCTTTTTTAATTTGTAGACATGGTCTGGAAATTTAGGGTCTTTGAACCCAGGGGGCTGATTTACATACACTTTCTTATTAATTATCCCATTCAGAAATGCACTTTTTACATCCATTTGAAATAGTTTGAAGTTCATGTAACTAGCATAGACGCAGAGAATACGTATAGCCTCTAACCTTGCTACAGGGGCAAATGTTTCTCCATAGTCAATACCCTCTTATTGACTATATCATTGAGCTACAAACCTTGCCTTGTTTCTGACCACATTTCCATCCTCATCTAGTTTGTTTCGAAAGACCCATCTGGTTCCGACGATCTTTTTATTTTTCGGATGAGGAACTAAATCCATACATCATTCCTTCTGAATTGATCCAGTTCTTCTTGCATGGCTATCATCCAATACTCATCATTTTCAGCTTTTGGGAACGGTTTGGGTTCAGTCATTGATACAAATGCAACACTGCTCAGAAGGTCCTTTAGTTGGCCTATAGTCTTTACAGTGTTCTAGACAGAGTCTATAATGTTTCCTTCAAAGTGTCCTTTAGGAATTCTTACTTCTTTAGGAAGAGAATTGTCTTCAGCATAATGTGTTTCAACAATTTCTGTAGGTAGAGTATCGTCAGCAAAGATAATCTCAGGTTCAGTCTTACCTTCAAAGGCTCCGACTTGGAGTGTTTTGGAGGTCTGATGGTTCTCTATTGGTGCTGCCTCTTCTGGAACATTTCTAGACTTCTCTGCATGTTTAGTTTCATTGAATTCAACGTGTACAACCTCTTCTAGTACATGGGTTATTTTATTGAAAATTCTATATGCTTGGCTGTTTGTTGAATATCCAAGAAAAATGGCTTTATCGGCCTTTGGATCAAATTTAGCAAGATTGTCTTTAGTGTTTAGTATGAAACATTTACAACCAAAGGCTCTGAAATATCCTATCTTGAGTTTTCGACCTTTCCACAATTAGTAGGGAGTTTTCTTTAGAATAGGTCTGACTAGAGCTCTATTAATATATAGCAAGATGTGTTAATCAGCTTCTCCCAAGAAGTACTTTAGAAGCTTGTTTTCACTAAGCATTGTTCTGGCCATTTCAACCAGAGTTCTATTCTTCCTTTCAATTACCCCATTCTGATGAGGAGTTCTAGGAGCAGAGAAGTTATGATCAATGCCTCTGGTTTCACAGAATTCCTCAAACTGTTGATTTCAGAATTCTCCACCATTACCACTTCTGATGTGAGCAATTTTTAGATCCTTTTCGTTCTCGATTTTCTTACAGAGTCCTGAAAATAGCTCAAAAGTTTCATCTTTGCTAGTGAGCAAGATGACCCAAGTGTATCTAGAAAAATCATCTATTACTACTAGTGAAAATCTTCTTCCTCCTAGACTTAGAGGTTGAACTGGTCCGAAAAGATCCAGATGTAGTAGTTCTAGAGGACGTTTAGTTGAAACTAGATTTTTACTCTTAAAGGACTTTCTAGTTTATTTCCCTGATCTTTTTCAAATTTAAGTATTGGCAGGCCTTCAACAAGTTGCTTTCTTGTTAATTTGGCCAGAAGGTCCATGCTTACATGACCAAGTCTTCTGTGCCATAGCCAGGAACTTTCTTCCTTTTTGTCCCTCAAAACCTTCCTAGTCGAGCTTCCACCACCTGTTACTAAGCATATATCCTTTGAAAACTTATTTTCTAAATTTAGCATAAAAACATTTTCTACTATAGGAGCAGTAAGTATGAGAGTATTGGTCTTACTGTCTATTATTTGACATCCATAGGTGTCGAAAGTTACCCTTCTGCCTTTATCACAGAGTTGAGCTACGCTCAAGAGGTTGTACTTTAGACCTCTGACTAGGGAGACTTCTTCAATAATAGGGTTGGTTCTGATGGATCTAGAGCCTACTAATCCTTTCATGTCATCTGAAACTTACCGTGCCACCACGTTTGCGTTCTAGTGTGATGAATTGAGTTTCATCACCTGTTATATGCCTGGAGCATGCGCTGTCAATGTACCACATTTTTTACTTCTAAGCACATCTCAGGCTTACCTGCAAGACAATTAGTGATTTTTAGGTACCCAAGTCTTTTTGGGTCCTCTAGGGTTAGTTCTGGCAGGTCTAATATGTTCTTCTTCAAAATAACCATTCTTATGCCAACAATCCTTGGTGGTGTGGCCAAGCTTTCCACAGAAGCCACACTGGACTCTTTTTCGTGGGTTCTAGCCTTTCCTACTAGAGGAGTTACCTCTAGAGTACAGATGGACATGATTATGATTTTTATTATACAGATGGTTCTGGATTGATGTCACGTCTTTTCGAAGACATAAGGATTCTTTCCGAACCTCTAAGACAAACTTATGCATGATTTTTAAGTTTTCATCCTGTCTAGTGTTATCTTGTAGAAGATGTCGAATATCTCCGAGTTTTACTTCTTCTATCTCCTCATATCTTCTTCCAAGATCTCTGATCTTTTTATTACACTTTTTAACTAGTGTATAAATATCACATAGAGCATTGACCATTTCAGTTCGGAAGAGATAGAATGAGAGATTTTACCTCATGGTTTTGATGTTCATTTTCAGAGGCATTGGAAACTTCCACTTCTTTAGCTATTGGCTGGACCTCTGCTTCATCTGCCATGAAACAGATGTTTGTAGTTTCAGTACCTTCTTTCTTAGAGGCAGAGGATTCATCACTATCACTCCATGTTGCAACCATGGCCTTCTTGCTATATTTCTTTTCCTTTTTGAGTGTCGGATAGTTGGATTTGATATGCCCTGGCTGGTGGCATTCAAATAATGTGATATGCTTGGAGGATTCTTTTCTAAATTTGCTATCACCTTGCTCTCTTCTGTATCTATCAGACCTCTTGAATGGCTTCTAATATTGATCACTTCTTTTAAACATCTGCTTTATTTTGTGGGTGAACATGGCCATTTCCTCATCGTTAGCAGTGCTTTCTTTAGAGGAGTCAGCTTTCAGCACTATTGACTTCTGTTTCTTGTCTTCTGACTTCTCCTTTGTTTCAAAGTTCTTCATTGAAATTTCATGAGTAAATAGAGAGCCAATCAACTCATCATACTTGTATGTTGTCGGGTTCTAGGCTTCTTTAATAGTAGTCTTCTTGACATGTTCTTCTTTAGAGAGCCCTTTCCCAAGTCTTTTCAGCTCATTTATTATATTAGTGAATCTGGCATTCATATCAGAGATGCCTTCTCCATTTTTCATTTCAAACAACTCATGGAGTCTCATATTTTGATTCACCTTGGACTCCTCGACCTTGTTGGTTCCTTCATAGGTATCTTCCAACTTGTCCCATATTTCTTTAGCATCTCGCAACGTGAGATTTTATTATATTATGCAGCATCCAGAGCATAGTGAAGCATGTTGATAGCCGAAGTATTAGTTTGCAATTTTTTTAGATCATCTTCTGACCACTTATCTGGTGTCTTTATGACGTTCCCCCTACTGTTTCAGTAGGTTCCTATGGGCCTCTGGTTATTACTAACCAGACGCTCATACTCTAAGCTTGGATAAAATTCTTCATTCTGTTTTTCAAGAATGTATAATCAGATCCAAAGAACATAGGGGGTCTGGTAATGGATAGACCTTCTAGAAGAATTTGAATGGCCTCATTACCAGGAAGGTTTCTTGTGCTGTTTGAAGCCATTAAGGATCTTAAGCTTAAGATAGTGTTAGCTTTTTAATGGAGCTTGTTAGGCTCTGATATCACTTGTTGGTCCCTAGTAAGACAGTATTAGTTCCAAAGGGGGGTGAATGGAACTTTTAGGTAATTTTACTTTTTTTTATTAAATTCTCACTTGGTCAGCACAAAATTGCTTTGAATGCAAAATAATTAATATCATAGGTTGACGTAGGATAAACAGAGAGATCCAATTAATCTAGCAGTTCTGATCTCAATTATTAGCTTCTGAGCTTGGCGTTGAACTTATCAGAGGTCTGTTCAAAGTGCGTTTATACTTAGATGAATAAATAAATGAGACAGAGGCAGTTATGCAGTTTATATGAGATCAGATATGGCACATGAATAATCAGCAATGTTATCTGGCTCGAACCGGACTGGTCAGTTCAACCAGTCTAACCGGAAATCGACCAGACATCCGGCCCTCACCCTTCCAGTTTGTTGAATCCTCAAAAAACCAGAAAGATCCGGGTTTGAATCGGGACCCGACGGTTCGGCCGGGAACCGGTATGAACCCGGGTCTGTAAATATAAACCTTAGATCAACACCTCTCGAAAGTGGTTTGTAAAAATAAACCTTAGATCAACACCTCTCCAAAGTGCAATGGAGGTCATTGAACTAGGCTATAGACCTTAATGGTATAAGCCAACCCAGGTAAGTAAAGATAAAGGTTGCCTAGGCTTCCTATTTATAATATGCTTGTTTGTTTCTAATCTTATATATAAGCGATGTGGGATTTTATTGTTTAACACCTTCTTCCGCTATTTCAAACCTTTCCATCATTCATTACTGTTTTTTTTTGTTTTTTTAATATTATATTTTTTCTTTGGCTACTAAAATTTCTAGGTTTTTTATTATTATTAAATCTTAAATAATTTATGGATGTATATAATTTATAAAAATAGTTTTAAAATAATTATATATAAATATTATTTATTTATTTATTATGTCATCCGGTTCGACCAATCCGAGCTATCCGATCTGACCAAATGACCCGTGACCCATTTATAAATCCGGTTTAATGCTCGGTCCGGTTCTGATAACATTGATAATCAGCGGCAGCAGGTCAGAGATTAGAAAAATAGTTACTCAGCAGACTTATCCTGGTTCGGCCTCTAGCCTACGTCCAATCCCCAGAATACCTTCTTTTGGGCTTTAATCCACTTGAGCACTCTTTTAAAGGTAGAGCACAAACCTTGTACAAATAACTAGAGTCTCTGTAGATTACCTTCCTCTACAATCCTTCAACTATCCATACTTCTATTGCTTCCTTATTACTGAAGCAAACAATAGAGCTTCTGATGACAAAATATTATGAACAATAATTTTTCTTTTACAAGAAATACAATGAAGATCTAAACCTTGGACGAATAAAATAAGAACAATGCTTGAATATTTGAATATTGTGTTTTTCTTTTGAAGATTGATTTCACTTGAGAGCTTTTAGATTTCGTCAACTTCAAATGGAGCTCATTGAATTGTATTTATAGGAAGCAAGAGATCCGTTTGAATTTGAAATAGCTGTTCTGAGCAAAAGGAGCCTGTCTTATCAGCTTCTGACACCTTTTCGTCATTTGTGCAAAAAGTCATGTTGTACGCTCAGAGGACCCTTTCCTCATAAGGCATGGTTTTCTACAACCTTTTAGACTGAGGTTTTGTCAGAGGTATGTTAAGGGGACATGTTTGCTGTAGCAGTCCCTTTCTTGTCAACTCTTTGGAACAGACACATCCAGCTGTCCATCCATGTACTTATGGGCTTCTTGAACTATCAGGGCCTCTGGATTGTATCTGTTTGGGCTTTCTTTTCTCAATCCCATTTCTTTTGCTTCCACTTAAGTGTAATTGAGAAAAGCACTTAACAAACTTGTTAGTGAATAACAATTTAATTTAAACTTAAGATTTTAACATTAATTCAATTTTGGGTTTCTGATTTAAATTATTTTTTGTCAGAATAAAAAAATCTTGGAAAATTGTGTTTCAACAAAACTTACTCTGCCAGTAATGGACGTTGGACATTTTATCGCTGAAAGGCGAATAGCCTCTCAACTTGGAGAAAGTTATGAAATCTTGGATACCACGCTTAGTTAACGTATGGAGGGACCAGAAGACACGTGGGGCTAATGTAACCCCAAGATTTGCCGCCAAATACGAGTCATAGACAAGATCTAACCATCTGTTGGGATGGAGCTGACAAATAGGGATGCAAAAAAACTCCAATACGTCCCTTATGACCTTAGGGACTGGAAAAGTAAAGCCCATTTCTATGTGGCTTTGATTTACAGCGAAATAGCCTCTTGGTGGCATGGCGGCTCACTGAGACGACTCAGGTATCAGATGTTGAAACACCTTTTCACATGATTTTGATTTGACAAAATTATTTAAGTAGAATTAAATCACCATGATAAAAATATTCTAACACATTAAATTTAAATGCTTTGATTTATTTGTACCAATGTGTTTGTTCAATGTTGAGTAAAATTGAATTATAAGATTAAAGACATTAAGAGTGTAAGGCCCAAAAGCCCATAAGAGAAAGTCAAGCCCAAGTCAACGTTTGAAAGCCACACGGCCCAAGCAGATCAAAACGCAGCTCAAGCTGAATGAAACGCAAGCCCAGCAAGGAGAAGGATCGAGAAGCCTTCGACCAAAATCTTCAAGACGAAGCTGCTGAGTTGTGCGACAAGGAAGTCAGGTCAGCGGCTGACCTGAACAAACTTGGAGACAAAGTATTTCTACTTTGGGTAAAGTTCAAAAGACGCAGGAAGCTGTCTGGAAGACTTTGCCAAAAATGTGGAGACACTCTGACCAGTCTGACTAAAAGCTGCTGAGCACTGCCGAAGACAGAAGATACAAGAATTTGATTGGCCGAGGACGCTGAGCACTGACTGAGTGAAAGCGACAGGAAGCCGTTTCCCTCCAACGGTTATTTCGAAATTCGAAATGACCGGTGCCTCAAGTGTCACTATAAATAGGCCTTTCAAATGCTTCATTCGATGCAGATCTTCATCAAGTCGAAACGCTGACCAAATTGATATTCGAAGTTCTGTATTATAAAAGCAAAGCAAATCTTACACCAATTCCAATTTTTGTGTAAAAGTCTAGAGTAATCTTATTTCATCTAAATTGTTCTTAGCAATTGTTGTTTAGAACAAAAACACTTATCATTTCTAGAAGTATAGAAAGGAGAAGCTGAGTACTCAGTCATAGTACTCAGCGGTAGAAATAGGATTGAGTAGAGGAATAGAGGAAGGTACTCTTGTATACTCAGTTACTATTGTAAAAGGTTTGTGCTCTACCTTTAAAGAGCTCAGTAGAGGATTCTGAAAAGCTCAGAAGGAATTCTGGGGACTGGACGTAAGCGGAGAGGTCAAACCAAGATACGTCTGCTGAGTAATATCTTTCTAACCCTTAACTCCTTTATATTTTGCTTGCTTAAACACTGCCTAATAATACACTAAAACGAACACACGCTGAGTTGAGTGAACTGGAAAGCTGAGTTCAGGAATAGACTTAAGTGTTATCTCCTGACTCAAGAATAGAAACAGTCTTAGTCACTAGTTGACTAAGCTTGTGTCTAAAACTACTCAGTACCACTGTGCTCAAAGACTAAGTTAAAGTCTTGTAAGAAAAGAAGTCAGCATTAACGGACAAAAATTTTAAATAGTTCCTAACCCCCCCTGGAACTAATATTGTCATGTTACACGGGACCAACAAGTTGTATCAGAGCTTAACAGCTCACTGAACAAGATAAAACTATCTTGAGCTGATCACTGTAAGGGCTGAGAACACCACTCATTTCCTCCCTGGAAATCAGACAACTCAGATACTCCCTGAGGGATTATCTATCTCTAGGCCTCCCTTGTTCTTTGGGTCTAACTATACCTTCTAGAAGAACAGGATGAAAAATTTCATCCAGGCAACAAATATTAGTGCATGGCTTTCTATAGTCCAAGGCCCATTTGTTCCCTATGAAACTGTTGACGGGCAAGAGCTCGTCAAGGAAGAGGCTAAGTGGTCAGAGGATGACCTCAAGAAACTGCAAAACCATGCCTCGGCTATAAACATGCTTCACTGTGCGCTCGATGCTGCAGAGTACAATAAAATCTCAAGTTGTGAGTCAGCACAAGAGATTTGGAAGAAGCTGGAGGTCACCTATGAAGGAACCAACAAGGTCAAGGAATCTAAGGTGAACCAGCACATGAGGCTGTACGAGCTGTTCAAGATGAATGAAGGTGAAGGAATCTATGAAATAAACTCAAGGTTCACCAACATAATCAACGAGCTTAAGAGACTCGGTAAGAACTTCACTGAGGAAGAACAAGTGAAGAAGATAATAAGGAGTCTTCCACAAAGCTGGCAAGCGAAGAAGACTGCCGTTGAGGAAGCTCAGGACTTAACCACCTACAAGTATGATGAGCTTATTGGATCTCTGCTGACTCATGAGATCTCAATGAAGAACTTTGAGGTGAAGGAAAAGGCTGAGGACAAGAAGTAAAAGTCTCTTGTCATGAAAGCTGACTCAACTGATGGTGACTCATCAGACGATGAAGAGATAGCCATGTTCACTAGAAAAATGAAGAAGCTGTTTCGCAAGAATGACAAATACAGCAGGAAGCCATTCAAGAGAAATGACAAATACAAAGCTGAGTCAAGCGACAACAAATACAAGAAGGAAAGCTCAAAGCCCATCACATGCTTTGAATGTCATCAAACTGGCCATATCAAGTCAAGATGTCCTACCTTGAAGAAGGACAAGAAGAGCAGTAGAAAGGCAATGGTGGCCACCTGGAGCGTTAGCGATGAATCATCTTCATTAGGAGCTGAAGCCACTGAGTCAGCAAACATCTGCTTCATGGCTGATGAGTTTGCTGAACGTTTATTTTCTGTTTTAATTTTTCCAAATACTTTGTTTTCAGAAAACTAAAATTAATATATAGAATTAATTAATCCACATGATTTAATCGTTGTTTGTTTTAAAATTGTATAGACTGAATTGAGTTATCTAATTAAAGATATTTTGATACGGTTAATTAGGCGAACTATTTCATTGATACAAAATTAAAATTTATGAACAACGAATCAGCCCATATAAGTTTATTAATTTATAATTGTTATAATTAATAAAATGATATGGTAATTATGTGTGTTAGTTTGATTTTGCAAACCGTTTTGTTCTTAATAATTATATTCGATATGTTAGTTAAACACGTTAAACAGTTTCGGTAAAATAGTTAAACACAATAATTTAATAATCTCTCGTCTTAAAAGTTTTGTGTTTTGGAATTGATTTTGCAAAGTTATTTGATGTTTAATTATTTGTATGGGATACGGTTGAATTAAACACGTTAAATAATTTTGGTAAAATAATTGAACACAAATAATTAATATTTTGTATAGTTATATTTTGAGTATCTAATTAAGTTTATATTTGATATACTTTAATTAGAATAAAATATAAATGATACAAAATTTAATTAAAGGTTAATTTGATAGAAAAGTTAAGTAAAAGACTAAATTGATAATAAAATTAATTTAAGGTTAATTGATAGTAAAATTAATTAAAGGACTAAATTGAAAGTATAATTAATTTAAGAGTTAATTTGATTAACTAAAATATTACATAAACAATTTATGTAATCAACCAATTAAGTTTATTTAATTGAGTCTTTGCATGTTTGGAGTTATGGACATATTTGGAGTTATAGACATATACTTTAATTAGAATAAAATATAAATGATACAAAATTTAATTAAAGGTTAATTTGATAGAAAAGTTAAGTAAAAGACTAAATTGATAATAAAATTAATTTAAGGTTAATTGATAGTAAAATTAATTAAAGGACTAAATTGAAAGTATAATTAATTTAAGAGTTAATTTGATTAACTAAAATATTACATAAACAGTTTATGTAATCAACCAATTAAGTTTATTTAATTGAGTCTTTGCATGTTTGGAGTTATGGACATATACTTTAATTAGAATAAAATATAAATGATACAAAATTTAATTAAAGGTTAATTTGATAGAAAAGTTAAGTAAAAGACTAAATTGATAATAAAATTAATTTAAGGTTAATTGATAGTAAAATTAATTAAAGGACTAAATTGAAAGTATAATTAATTTAAGAGTTAATTTGATTAACTAAAATATTACATAAACAGTTTATGTAATCAACCAATTAAGTTTATTTAATTGAGTCTTTGCATGTTTGGAGTTATGGACATATACTTTAATTAGAATAAAATATAAATGATACAAAATTTAATTAAAGGTTAATTTGATAGAAAAGTTAAGTAAAAGACTAAATTGATAATAAAATTAATTTAAGGTTAATTGATAGTAAAATTAATTAAAGGACTAAATTGAAAGTATAATTAATTTAAGAGTTAATTTGATTAACTAAAATATTACATAAACAGTTTATGTAATCAACCAATTAAGTTTATTTAATTGAGTCTTTGCATGTTTGGTATTTTTGAAAATAGGATCTGCGTGTCCTGCCTTATCTACTCTCTATTGTAATTTCTCTTCTCATCTAATTCCCTTCAAATTAGTTGAAGTATTCTTTAGTAGTATAGAAAATAATATTGATGTAATTTCAAGGCGCCATGGAGAAGATGGAGAACCTAAATAGAAATATGTAATAGTTAGTATTTCCCTAGGTTTGACCTTTTATTCCGTTTCTGGCTCAACGGAATAATTTAGATAATATGTCCATAACTACCAATGTAAATTGTATGTGTCTGATGTATGCTAAAGAAAATCAAGACTAGGTTAGATTATGAGACTTAAAATAAAATCTCTCACTAATTAAAAGTTAAGTAAATAAGCAAGTTATTAAAATCGGTTGCCCCTTCCTAATATTATAATTCAGCCGGCAGTACTGCGGGCCTTTGGGTTGTTGAGCATGTTGGAGTTTAGTGTCCTAAAGACAATTGTTTTAGGATATTAATATTAATGAATAAATTGTTTATTTGATCATTTGATTAATCGGATATATAGCATTAAAATGAAACTATATATAAAGGCAAGAATCTTTCATAAAGAAAGTAACCCTAAGTTTATTTAAGTAGTTATAAAGTGTTCATACAAACATGAAGTGATACTGTACTTTATAATAGACCAATAGACTTAAAGTAAACCCAAGTCAAGTGATATGTTATAGGGGTTGGCATATTACTGTTGTGACTTGCATGTAACAGTGTTTTCCGTCGAGACAGAAAGCTCATCTCACAAGCTTTAGATATTCGGATATCTAGACAGTTACATGGATCCGGTGAAGGAGTTCATTAGGATTGGGACCCGACTTGAGATAACAGAATGGATTGATTTATCTAATATGTCAACTGTTCATCTCATTGGTATTAGTAGGTATAACTAATCCTCAGACTCAAACATTCGTTAATTAGTGATTCTGGATTATGGAGTCTGATACTTTGATTCTGTGCGAGCACGATCCAATAGGTGAGAGCCTAGGGTGTGTGAGAGCAGGGTTGGGTATCACACAAAGTAATTGCAGAATAGTTAATGTCAGATTGAGCATTCGTCACTCCCGGTAAGTGGGAGATATATCCAAATGGCCGCTTATGGTGAATTGACTAGAATCCTTGCAAGGTGATACAGTTAAGAGTAGAAATGAACATTTCACTTAACTTAATTTTTTAGAGTGAATTCAACCTGTACAAGTAAAACCGGACTCTTCGTTATATGTAACCTTGAGACATTCCATGGTTATAAGGAATTGACCGACAGGATATAGTTGATGAAGGATCGTATTATACTGTACCTAATACAGAAATGTTAACGTCAGTTATCAACCTGACTTCTTAATTGCTCTGGGGGAATATCATAGGTTCTGCTAGTAACAGCTCGCGATGGTATTCCGTTATATATATGTTGGAATTAATCTTGATGAATAATTTCAAAGGATATATACGGCTAGTGGCAATAAAGAACCTAATGGGTCGCATATTGGACTTGGAATCAGAGGAAGAAAACGTAATTAGCGGGACACAGACACATGGGCTGAAATTTACATATTAGTTAGGGATATTAATTTAGTTTAATAATTATAATTAGATTATGATTATGAATTAAACTAAAGAATTATCTGATAATATTAATTGGATGTTTTATGCAATTAAAACTCTAATTAATTATCCCTAACATTAATTAATTATTAATTTGATTAATAATAATTATCTAAATATAATTAGTTATTGTTTAGATAATATTAAAGTGTTTATTTAATTATCTAATTAGGAATCCTATTCAGAATAAGACTCCAATTAATTAAATTCCTAACACAACTGGGATTAGGGTTTCAGAAGTCTATAAATAGACCCCTAACCTCAGTATTTCGGCCAGCATAAGAAACAAAAGGAGAAGGAATTGTTCCATCATCGTCTCGGCTAATTTACTTTATTTCTTACTCCCTCTTTGATCTCGTATCGATTTCTATTAGAGGTCATCATTGCGATTGCTATTTATTAAAGGTTGATTACTGATTAGTTTTGTTTTTGTGTTGAATCAAACGTTCGTGGTTCACGAGTTGATAATAAAAAGTTGTGGGCACTTCGTTTGCAACGGTAGATAGTTCTTCGATAAAGGTATTACTTTCTATCCCTCTTTATATGAAATAACAATTAACAGATCTTGGAAAGGGGAAATAGATAAAATTTTATTATTTCGTTATGCCTAGGCTTGTCTATTTTCCTACATTGGTATCAGAGCCTATGTTAATCTGTTATTTCATATATGTAAATAAAAGGGTTATTCAATCAGATTGAATAGATTTATTGTTAGGACAAATTAATTAATCGGTTAGTTCAATTAATCTAACGATAAATAAGTTTTGATTACTTGTTAATTAAAACTGATTATGCATAGTTCTTGATTATTTCGGTTGATGATCGTTTAAACAAAACCTAAAGGTTTTATAGTTAGATAATTAAAACGTTTTGTTTTATTAAATCTAAAAGATAAAACTGTTTTAATATTCTGAAAATTGTTTTGAAACTGTTTTAGAATAATTATATATATATATTTAATAAAAAAAAAAATAAATATCAATAGCTGTTCGGGGTCGCTGCCGTGAGGCGACGACCCCGACCGCTATTGCGACTGGTTGCTGCCTTGCGGCAGCAACCAGTAGCGGCGGACGCTGCTGCCGCCGAGGCAGCAGCTATACCATAGGTTCGGGCCGATTAAATCGGCCCGGCCCAATCGATGGTGCCGTTTTTAAAAGGTGTTTTAAAAGACCAGTTTTAAATATATATATATACATATGTTTCAGAATATAATAATTTGTTTTGATTATCAAAATAAATTTATTTAAAAGTTTGTTTTACCTAAATATTTGATATAAGTAATTCAAAGCATTAAATGAATTATACGAATTAATTAGGATATGCATAATTAAAATTGGATGAAAATTAATTTAAGTTGTTAATTTGATTAACTCAAATATTACATAAATAGTTTATGTAATCAACCAATTAAATTTAGTTTAATTTTTTTTTAACTAAAAGGATGGGACGCGAAGGAAAGGCCGGGCATCCTAACTAGGTTGGCACCCCTAGCACACTTCCAACAACCCGAATATTATTAATAAAAAGGAGAATTACAATGAAAGGGAAGAGGAATAAGAGAAAAAAAATGAAGAAAAAATAAAGAATAAAAAATAAAAATAAAAAATAAAAGAATTACGACATACGAATATGAGCTAAGCCACAAATGTCATCAAACACTAAAGGCTGGCAGAAATAGGGAGCAGACGACCACCATAGAATTGACGCCGCCGTCTTCCCATAGTTTGCTAACCTATCCGCTACCTGATTAGCCTCTCTGAAAATGTGAGTGATTCGACAATTCATAGCAGAGACACGAGCTAGACATCTGCACTAGTCCTGCCTAACTATCCAAGGGACCTCTGCGGAATTTGCAACAAGGAGATTAACTGCATAAAGCGAGTCTGATTCAAGCCACAGGCAATGCCACTCCCTTTCCCATGCCGTATCAACGACAAAAACAATAGCTAACAGCTCCGCGACATGCGCATAAGTATCAGGGATAGGAAACACATAACAACCCTTGACGAAGCCCCTGCAATTTCTGAATATACCTTTAGCACCACCCATTCTAGGCGCACCAAAAACCGCTCCGTCAGTATTGACTTTGGTCCAACCACTTGAAGGCCGTAGCCATCGCACCAGCAAATAATCCGGAGCTGGCGGGGGACGAATTCCATGGCGGAACTCGCTGATCAAAATACGCAGACGACGCTGCAAGATTTGGATCGAAGGGAGTTCTTCTTCAAAAACTGCAGAATTTCTGATTTTCCAAATAAACCACAGAGTGGTGATAATTGCGTGATTCCAGCCAGGCCGCAGCCCACGCCTGAGACGCACAGCATGAACCGATGAGAATAGTTCATTAAAATTCATACCACGATAACAAAGCACACCAAATAGGTTAAAAACCATAAACCAAAGGCTCGTAGCAACCGGACAAACCACGAACAGATGATCAATTGTCTCGATATTACACTTGCATAGCTCACATCTTGAGGCAATCTGAAAACCGCACCCCTGGACATTTGTCTGTACCGAGATGCGTTTATTAATAATAAGCCAACAGACAAAGGATCTTCTAGGAGGGATAGCGGCATTCCAAAGGAACTTGCACCAGTCAACAGGAGCAACAGATCGATGGAAACGGTAAAGCTCACGCACTGTAAGCTTACCTGAAGCCGACGGCTTCCAAATGCAGGTGTCGTGCCCCTCGAAGTTTTGAGAAATCCGTCTGATATTAAATTGAACGTGCTCAGGTAATAGCTGCAAGTTTGACCATTCGTTATTAGTGCGGTAGCTGCTGATAGGCTCAAAAAGGTTACGCTGATCCTTAGACGGGATATCAAGCTGGTCAGCAACCGACGGGAAGATCCATAAGTCTGTCCAAAAATTCAAGTCAGAATTATTCCCAAACCACCAAACCAATTCGTTTCTAACCTGAGCAGTTCCGTCTTGCGTAGAAGACCAAATCGCAGAATTTGATATATACCTTAGAGGGATCCCCGATTGCTCAAAGAACCGTGATCGCAGCAAAGAGGGAATGAAGGATTTACTTTGAATTAAATCCCAGCAAAACTTCCCGATCAAAGCGGAGTTGAAGCTTTTAAAATCCTTGATACCAAGACCCCCCTCATCCATCCTATTGCAGCAAATTTTCCACGGAACTGACATCAGCTTCCGAGCGTCTCTATCGCCAGTCTAGAGAAAGTTTCTGACAGCTTGTCAAAACGGCCTTGATGAGAGTGAGCCTGCCAGCAAATGATATCGTCTTTCCCTGCCAGAGACTGAAATTAGCGAGGAACTTGTCCATTAGAGGCTGCAGAAATCTCTGCTTTGGAGCGCCTTGGAACAGAGCAACGCCGAGGTAGGAAAACGGTAGAGAAGCCTGCTTGATTCCCAAAATATTCATCAGTCTGCTTCGTCTATGACTGCTGATATGATTCCTAAAAATTGCTTCGGATTTATCCCAATTTACCGACTGACCCGAAATGGAAGCATAAAAGCCAAAAAGCTCCCGAATACAAAGCATATTGCTAACCGTAGCTCTCCCAAACAGCATCATATCATCCGCGTACAGTAAGTGCGATGGAAAGTTGGAATTCCCCGTGTAACCCATTGGAACATATTTTCCATCTCTCACAAGGCCGACAATCCAACGGCTGAAGAAATCCTCAGCTAAACCAAAAAGAATAGGTGAGAGCGGATCACCCTGGTGCACACCTCGAGAACAGGCGAAGTAACCTTTACTGCCCCCACTGAAAGATATAGAGATTCGAGCAGAGCGAAGAATTTCAAGGATCCAGTTTCTGAAATGTAAAGAGAACCCAAAAGCCTCAAGCATAGCTAGCATAAAGTTCCAGTCCAGGGTATCGAAAGCTTTCTTAATATCTATTTTCAACGCCATATTCCCGCCAAAGCACTTCTTTTTTAGCATATTTATTCCTTCAGATGCCGCTGCAATACAGTGATGAATGCTCCGACCATTAATGAACCCAAATTGATTTTCTGAAACAATCCCTGCAGCAATTGGGGCCAGTCTATCCGAGAGGATTTTAGAGATTATCTTATAACTGAAATTCCCCATTGCAATGGGTCTGAATTGATGAATTTCATTAGCCCCCTCAACTTTTGGAAGAAGTGCCATGATACTAGAATTCATTCCAGGCAACATGTAGCCCGTGTCAAAAAATCCTTTAACCATGTTACACACATCAGTGCTGATAATTCTCCAAAATTGTTGATAAAACACGCCTCCATACCCATCCGGGCCAGGTGAGCTGTCACGGTTCATGGCAAAAACAGTAGCCCGAATCTCCTCCTCAGAGGGCTGACGTAAGAGATCAGCGTTAGCTTCGTTAGAGACGCATGGATGGATTACTGCTGCGACCGCAGGGTAGTCAATACTTAGCCGATCTCCAGTGAATAAGGAGGAATAGTAGCTAACAGCATGTTGAGCAATTGCATTCTCATCAGAAGTTAGAACCCCATCAATGATCAAGTTATCCAGAGAGGAGTGTACCTTTTTTATTTTGATAGATCAATGGAAAAAGCTTGAATTTCTATCTCCCGCAGCCAACCATTTATCTTTGCTTTTCTCACGAGCCAAGAGCTCCTAACGGTGTAATTGAAGATCGAGCATTCTCTGAGCTTCTACCTCCAGAGTTTTCCTCTCCTCATTCAGCCCAAGTTCAGAAATTAGCTTCTGAATGTTTTCTAGATCAAGCTTAGCCGCGAAGATGTTCAAATCCACTCTACCAAAAACTTCCCTATTCCAAGTGCGCAGTTTGGGCTTGAGAGTTTTTAGCTTATGACACAGGAGTTGAGCCGGAGGTAAAGGGATGTGCGAATCCCGCTAGTGATCGGCAATTAGCTTAGTAACCGAGTCCGCTGTAGTCCACATCTCAAAAAAACGGAACCGCGGCTTCCTAGTAACGCCTGTCGCGTAGGAGAGGAGGAGCAGACAATGATCTGAGTGGTGACAAGGCAGAACGGAGCAAGTGATTCTATCCCAGGAATCCATAAACCCCTCATTTACAAGCACCCTGTCAATTCTGCTTTCTACATTCTCATTCCTTAGCCTTCCATTAGACCATGTGTATTGGGGTCCAGTGCTATCGACCTCCACCAGTCCATTATCCCTGATAAAACCACGGAAATCTCTACAACTTATTTCAGACGGAGCCCTGCCTGTTTTCTCATGTGCCCCAGTCAACGCATTAAAGTCCCCCATAACCACTTTCTTGCTGCAGACTCTAATGTTACCAACGAAATTCCAAAGATAATGGCGCCTCCCAAAAAAATTACTGCCGTAAACAAAGGAGAATTGAAAGGAATCAATGCCCATGGAAATGATTGTGATATGCTGATCATGTTCAGCAATAACTGTGTAATGGCTAAGATAACCTGTGCGACAAAAAACCCAGATAGAACTAACCGGATTACAGCATATTAGTTCTAAACCAAGCGAGTGCCAAAAAAAGAGAGGGATCCTGTCAAAAGTCACCATGGGTTCAGAGAGACAAACCAGATCAGGGTGGTTAACGTTGCAAATGAGCTTTAAAGCTCTCTGTGTTTCGCGGTTGCTGATCCCGCGACAATTCCAGTATAAAACTATCATATAAAACAGATTGGAGGTCGAATCCGCACTTTAGAGCGGGAATCAGAAGACATACCAGCGGTTTTTGCTCTGTGCTTTTTCCTGGTGGTAATCCATTCAGTGGTTCCGAAACCAGGGATAACTGAGCTGCAGACAATAGCATCCTTGCTCGATGTGGCTCTCCCCAATTTGGTGTCCGTAGGCTGTAACGCCTCTTCTTCAGAGTCTGATCATTCCTCTTCAGTGTATTCCCCCCACTTTTTTGTTTCATCCTGCTTGTTGGCTTTCTCAATACTAGGCTGATGGATTATCATTTGCAAAGGATTAGCCGGCTCCTCATCATTCCCAGAGGCGGCATTTATCTGTTCCGTTTGCTGCTCTCCCTCGGCCTCCATGCCATTTATTGTTTCTAAATTCCCGTGATTAGGTTGCAAAGGAGTATCGCGGCCCTGCTCATCCATCTGTGAGTTAACTGTTGCCTTTTGTGGTTTCTTATGTTGATGCTGCGGACGTGATGCATTCCGTCTACAGGATGCCGAGGTGTGGCCAATGGCTGAACATGTTCCACAGATTGCTGGTAAATGCTCATAATCCACATATACCCAGTGTTTTTGGCTATATGTATCCATACGAAGCTTGGTCTGGATGTCCCGTGCAAGATCAACATCCACCAGAATCCTTGCATAATGACCAAACTCGCCATTTACTATATTATGATCAAATCGAACCGGAGTTCCCACAACACGAGTGATACTAGCAATAATCCTGGTGTCCCAAAATTCCCAAGGTAAGTTGTAAAAACGAACCCAAACCTGTGCGGAAGTGGATTTGTATGAGTCTGGGTTGAAACCCGGGCTCCAAGGGGAGAACCTCATTACCCCAGGTTTTAGAGAAATAGGACCTAACCCCCAAACAGATTGAATCGCATCACTATTAGGCATAATAATTTGGTAATACCCTCGTCCAAGGGAAATAAGGCTCCAATCCATGTTCCGATTCCATACCTGATTCAATTTTTGTTTCAGCTCTGCGTGCTTCCAAGGGCGATCCCCCTTGCTTAGGGTTAATCGGCCGATGACCGAGTGTTGAAAAGATTTAACCTGTTCCTCGTATATTGCCTGAGGAACTTTAATCAATTTGAATCCCCCCTCCTCTGATACTACCGGCTGGGACGGAGTCGGAATTCCTGTTGGCGCAATAGATTTCTTCAGTGCATTTGCACAGGACAACGATGATTTCGTGCCTCCACGCGATTCAGTGGCTGCCAGTCGAGAGAAGGCCCGACGGTCAAACAAATAAGCAATTGAGAAAGAGGCGGCATCAGCCACGGCGGGGACGGTGCCCATGGAAGCGATAGTCGAACGTTGAGCTAGGTCATCGTTTTCCCCTCTTGTTAAATTGAATTTCCAATCAAAACTAAAAACTAAAAATGTGATAATCCTTAAGAATTCGCAAGGAAATTTAGTTTAATTGAGTCTATGCATGTTTGGTGTTATGGACATATTAGACCCTCTATAATCGTTATTTAGTCTTTTGGTATTTAGATAGGACCTGCGTGTCCTACCTTCTCTTACTCTCTATTGTATTTCTCCTCTCATCCAAATCCCTTCAACTAAATTGAAGTTTCTTAGAAATAGAATATTGTTGTAATTCAAGGCGCCAAGGAGAAGACGGAGGACCCAAAGAGAAATATGTAATAGTTAGTATTTCCCTAGGGTGACCCTTTATTCCGTTTCTGGCTCAACGGAATAAACTTAGAGATATGTCCATAATTGTCAATGTTGAATGTATGAATGTTTGATATGTGTTAAAGCAAATCAAGACTAGGTTAGATTATGAGACTTAAATAAAATCCCTCACTAATCAAAAGTTAAGTAAATAAGCAAGTTATTAAAATCGGTTGCCCCTCCCTAATATTATAATTCAGCCGACAGTACTGTGGGCCTTTGGGTTGTTGAGTAAACTCAAGCTCGGGGTCTTATGGTAACACCTGAATTATTGAAAAATTGTTTTTCACGAATATGGGGTAATGCTTAAATTAGGATAGAATAATTGGATGAGTAAACTCATGTTGTTCTAACCTAATGGGCAATATGGTTGGGATTGATAGACGACACATATCAGTTACTAATGTGGTTAGTAACCCAACAACCTAGAAATCACATGTTTTGATGTGATTGATTACATGAATCTACCCAATGAATGAAACTAGCTTGTTGAGTAAACTCAAGGTGAAATTTCAAGAGTTAGGATTCTAGCTCACTAAAGGAATTGTGAATATCCTTCGAATTAATGTAGAGGGTTATTAATTTGGTAAAATAGTGGGAGCAATTTAAAAACATGAAAGTCCAATGTATTTAAATTGTAAGTGAATTAAACAAATGAATAACATCCGTCACTTTTCTCACTCTCAGGTTAATTTTATCAAATCGTACTCTAAAATAATCATGTCTAAAACCAATCTGCAAAACATTCTTACCGATAACAAGTTGAATGGTTCAAACTTCACCGACTGGTATCGCAACCGCAAAATCATTTTGAAGTTCGATAAGATAGGGTATGTACTTGATACACCGATACCCTCTACCCCGACTTTTAATGCACCCATCGAAAAGATCAAAGCTTACTTGAAGCATAAGGCTGATGATGATCACGCAGGATGCATCATACTTACATCTATGCCACTGGAATTGAAAAGGCAACATGAAGAGATGGATGCCTATTCCATGGTCGCGCACTTGAAAGAATTGTTTGGGAATCAAATTCGGTGCGAGCGCTACGAGATAACGAAGCAGCTATATAGATGCAAGATGCAGGAGGGCAAGTCTGTCATGACACACTGTGTCAAGATGATTGGCCTTATTACCAAGTTTTCTAGTATTGGAGATGCGATGGATCATGAACTAAGTGTAGACTTACTTCTTCAATCCCTCTCCGAGAGTTATTCACAGTTCATCATGAACTACCAAATGAATGGCTTGCAAACCTCTCTTGAAGAGCTTGCGAATATGCTCGAGACGGTCGAGCCCAATATAAAAGAAAACAAGGAAATACTGGCCCTTGCTACTGAGGGATCAAAGAAGAGGAAATGGAATCCTCCCAATCCTAACTATCTCAAAAAGGGCAAGGGGGCCACGCCCACCGAAACGAAGGGGATGCAAGTCAAGAAGCCCAAAGGGGAATGCCACTTCTGTGGTAAAGATGGGCATTGGAGGAGAAATTGTAAGGAGTACCTAGCTTCTCTCAAGAAGGGAAAGGACTGTGCTTCAACTTCTGGTATGTTCTATATTGAAATTAACTCAATTTCGCAGTCTGAATCTTGGGATTAGATACCGGGTGTGGATCTCATATTTGTATGAATATGCAGGAACTAAAGTAGACTAGGGAATTAAAGAAATGAGACATAAACTTGCGAGTAGGAAATGGAGCAAGAGTTGCCGCCCTCGCAATTGGAGATTATGTTTTGAGTTTGCGCTCTGGGCTTGTAATAGAATTAAGGAACTGTTTGTATGTTCCAGAGATGTCTCGTAACATTATTTCTATTAGCTGTCTAATTGATGATGGCTTTCATGTTTCAATTAAGAACAATGGTTGTGAATTTTATAGAAATAATATTTTCTATTTTTCAGGAATATCATTAAATGGGATTTATATTTTCTGCTTTCACGTGGTGAAGCTCTTAGCCTAGTGGTTGAGAGCTTACCTATGACTAGGGAGGTCATGGGTTCGAATCACATCCGGGTCTGGGGGCATTTTTCTTTCTTCTTAATGTAAGCGCATTGTGCGCAATTTTTTTTAAAAAAAAATATTTTCTGCTTTCACAATTGATACCAAAAGACTTAGATTAGATAATTCAACTTACTTGTGGCATTGTCGTTTAGGCCATATAAACCAGAGACGCATGCTTAAGCTACATCAAGATGGGCTTATAGACTCAATTGATTTTGAATCAATGGGAACATGTGAGTCATTGTTAAAAGGAAAAATGACAAAGACACCCTTTAGCAATAAAGGTCAACGTGTATCAGACATTCTAGGATTAATACATTCAGATGTATGTGGTCCTATGTCAGTCCAAGCAAGAGGAGGATTCAGATACTTCATTAGCTTCATAGATGATCATACCAGATATGGTTATATCTATTTGATGAAGCACAAGTCAGAAGCTTTTGAGAAATTCAAATGCTTTAAGAATGAAGTTGAGAATCAAACAGGAAAGACTATCAAGATACTTCGATCTGATCGAGGTGGAGAATATCTTTCTGAAGAATTTATGAGTTATCTAAATGAATGTGGAATATGCTCACAATGGATACCTCCTTATACACCACAACACAATGGTGTATCAGAAAGGAGAAATCACACCTTACTAGATATGGTACGATCCATGATGAGCACCACTTCTCTTCCAAAATCATTCTGGGGTATGCCTTAGAAACCGCCCTATTTACCTTAAACCGAGTTCCAACCAAATCCGCCAGTTCCACACCATTCGAACTGTTCGTTGGTAGAAAACCCATCTTCTCTTTCATGAGAATATGGGGATGTTCAGCATACGTCAAACATATTATGTCAGATAAATTAGATCCCAAATCTGACAAGTGTTTCTTCATTGGATACCCAAAGGAAACTATGGGATATTACTTTTATCATCCAGATGACCAAAAGGTAATAGTATCCAAACACGCGGTGTTTCTAGAGAAGGAGTTTCTGGAAGAAACAAAGAATGGAAGCGTGATTGAACTTGAGGAAGTTTAAGAGGAATCACATATTGAAAACGCGGAAGAGTTGAACCCAAACCCGTTTCACTAGATGAAACACAAGTGTCATATCCCACTAGTAGGTCTCAAAGAATTCGTGAACTCCCAGTTAGATATGGTTTTCTAGTGGGAGATGACGAACTGGTTCCCGTGTTAGACGATGAACCCGAAACCTACGAAGAAGCTCTTACTAGTCCAGAATCTAAAGCATGGCTTGAAATCATGAATTCTGAAATGGACTCCATGTATCTAACCAAGTGTGGACTTTGGTTGATCCACCCGAAGGGATAAAACCCATTGGGTGCAGGTGGATCTGCAAGAAGAAGACAGACATGGATGGAAAGGTTAGTACCTATAAAGCTAGGTTAGTAGCGAAAGGATATCGTCAAAGGCAAGGTGTTGACTATGACGAGACTTTCTCTCCAGTAGCCATGTTCAAATCCATCAGAATATTGCTTGCAATTGCCGTTCATTTTGATTATGAGATTTGGCAAATGGATGTGAAAACAACTTTCCTAAATGGAAACCTACTTGAGGATGTATACATGATGCAACCAAGGTTTGCAATCTTCAAAGATCCATTTATGGACTCAAGCAAGCATCTAGAAGCTGGAACAAACGTTTTGATGAAACCATAAAACAATTTGGTTTCGAACAAAACTCAGAAGAGGCTTGTGTTTACAAGAAGACAAGTGGGAGCTCAGTCGTTTTCTTAGTACTATATGTTGATGATATACTACTTATGGGAAACGATGTTGCAACGTTGCAAATAGTAAAAGTTTGGTTATCGAGTAATTTCTCCATGAAAGACTTGGGAGAAGCAGCCTACATCTTAGGGATTAAGATCTATCGGGATAGATCAAAGAGACTGCTCGGACTATCTCAGTCTACATATATTGACAAAGTCCTAAAGCATTTTGACATGCATGAATCGAAAAGAGGTAACTTACCAATGGTCCATGGTGTAAAGTTATCAAATAGTCAATGTCCTAAAATGGACAGTGACAAGAATCGCATGGCTGTAATTCCTTACTCCAGCGCGGTTGGTTCGATCATGTATGCTATGCTTTGCACTAGACCTGATGTGGCGTTCACATTGAGTATGACGAGTCGATATCAAGGGAATCCGGGATTTGATCACTGGATTGCTGTCAAGAACATTCTTAAGTATCTTAGAAGAACTAAAGACATGTTCCTCGTATATGGACAAGGAGAATTGAAAATTGAAGGATATTCAGATGCTAGTCATCTGACTGATGAAAATGATTATAGATCCCAATCAGGATACCAGTTTATCTTGAATGGAGGTTCAGTTAGTTGGAAGAGTTCTAAGCAAGGAAGTGTTGCTTTCTCGTCAACTGAATCAGAGTACATCGCAGCTGCAGAAGCGGCAAATGAGGCTGTTTGGATTAGGAAGTTTATAACAGAACTAGGAGTGGTACCTGACATTGTGAATCCCATTACTCTGTACTGTGATAACAATGGAGCCATTGCACAAGCAAAGGAACCACGGTCTCATAATACATCCAAACATTATCTCAAGCGATATCATCTCATTAGGGAAATCATAACCAGGGGAGATGTGAGAATAGAAAAGGTGCCCACTGAGGACAATGTTGTAGATCCGTTGACCAAGCCATTACCATAAAGAGCTCACGATAGACATCTTAGTTCTTCTGGTATTAGTTTCAGGAACAATTGGTTTTAGTCCAAGTGGGAGAATGTTGGAGTTTAGTGTCCTAAAGAAAATTGTTTTAAGATATTAATATTAATGAATAAATTGTTTATTTGATCATTTGATTAATCAGATATATAGCATTAAAATGAAACTATATATAAAGGCAAGAATCTTTCATAAAGAAAGTAACCCTAAGTTTATTTAAGTAGTTATAAAGTGTTCATACAAGCATGAAGTGAGACTGTACTTTATAATAGACCAATAGACTTAAAGTAAACCCAAGTCAAGTGATATGTTATAGGGGTTGGCATATTACTGTTGTGACTTGCATGTAACAGTGTTTTCTGTCGAGACAGAATGCTCATCTCACAAGCTTTAGATATTCGGATATCTAGACAGTTACATGGATCCGGTAAAGGAGTTCATTAGGATTGGGACCCGACTTGAGATAACAGAATGGATTGATTTATCTAATATGTCAACTGTTCATCTCATTGGTATTAGTAGGTATAACTAATCCTCAGACTCAAACATTCGTTAATTAGTGATTCTGGATTATGGAGTCTGATACTTTGATTCTGTGCGAGCACGATCCAATAGGTGAGAGCCTAGGGTGTGTGAGAGCAGCGCTGGGTATCACACAAAGTAATTGCAGAATAGTTAATGTCAGATTGAGCATTGGTCACTCCCGGTAAGTGGGAGATATATCCAAATGGCCGTTTGTGGTGAATTGACTGAAATCTTTGCTAGGTGATACAGTTAAGAGTAGAAATGAACATTTCACTTAACTTATCTTTTCAGAGTGAATTCAACCTGTACAAGTAAAACCAGACTCTTCGTTATATGTAACCTTGACACATTCCATGGTTATAAGGAATTTACCGATAGGATATAGTTGATGAAGGATCGTATTATACTGTACTTAATATAGAAAGGTTAACGTCAGTTATCAACCTGACTTCTTAATTGCTCTGGGGGAATATCATAGGTTCTGCTAGTAACAGCTTGCGACGGTATTCCGTTATATATATGTTGGAATTAATCGTGATGAATAATTTCAAAGGATATATACGGCTAGTGGCAATAAAGAACCTAATGGGTCGCATATGGGACTTGGATCAGAGGACGAAAACATAATTAGCGGGACACAGACACATGGGCCGAAATTTACATATTAGTTAGGGATATTAATTTAGTTTAATAATTATAATTAGATTATGATTATGAATTAAACTAAAGAATTATCTGATAATATTAATTAGATGTTTTATGCAATTAAAACTCTAATTAATTATCCCTAACATTAATTAATTATTAATTTGATTAATAATAATTATCTAAAGATAATTAGTTATTGTTTAGATAATATTAAAGTGTTTATTTAATTATCTAATTAGGAATCCTATTCAGAATAAGATTCCAATTAATTAAATTCCTAACACAACTGGGATTAGGGTTTCAGAAGTCTATAAATAGACCCCCTAACCTCAGTATTTCGGCCAATATAAGAAACAAAAGGAGAAGGAATTGTTCCGTCGTCGTCTCGGCTAATTTACTTTATTTCTTACTCCCTCTTTGATCTCGTATCGATTTCTGTTAGAGGCAATCATTGCGATTGCTATTTATTAAAGGTTGATTACTGATTAGTTTTGTTTTTGTGTTGAATCAAACGTTCGTGGTTCACGAGTTGATAATAACAAGTTGTGGGCACTTCGTTTGCAACGGTAGATAGTTCTTCGATAAAGGTATTACTTTCTATCCCTCTTTATATGAAATAACAATTAATAGATCTTGGCAAAGGGAAATAGATAAAATAGATAAAATTTTATTATTCCGCTATGCCTAGGCTTGTCTATTTTCCTACATTGGTATCAGAGCCTATGTTAACCTGTTATTTCATATATGTAAATAAAAGGGTTATTCAATCAGATTGAATAGATTTATTGTTAGGACAAATTAATTAATCGGTTAGTTCAATTAATCTAACGATAAATAAGTTTTGATTACTTGTTAATTAAAACTGATTATGCATAGTTCCTGATTATTTCGGTTGATGATCGTTTAAACAAAACCTAAAGGTTTTATAGTTAGATAATTAAAACGTTTTGTTTTATTAAATCTAAAAGATAAAACTATTTTAATATTCTGAAAATTGTTTTGAAACTGTTTTAGAACAATTATATATATATATTTAATAAAAAAAATAAATAAATATCAATAGCTGTTCGGGGTCGCTGCCGCGAGGCGATGACCCCGACCGCTATTGCGACTGGTTGCTGCCTTGCGGCAGCAACCAGTAGCGGCGGACTCTGCTGCCGCTGAGGCAGCAGCTATACCATAGGGTCGGGCCGATTAAATCGGCCCGACCCAATCGATGGTACCGTTTTTAAAAGGTGTTTTAAAAGACCGGTTTTAAATATATATATACATATGTTTCAGAATATAATAATTTGTTTTGATTATCAAAATCAATTTATTTAAAAGTTTGTTTTACCTAAATATTTGATATAAGTAATTCAAAGCATTAAATGAATTATACGAATTAATTAGGATATGCATAATTAAAATTGGATGAAAATTAATTTAAGTTGTTAATTTGATTAACTCAAATATTACATAAATAGTTTATGTAATCAACCAATTAAATTTAGTTTAATTGAGTCTATGCATGTTTGGCGTTATGGACATATTAGACCCTCTATAATCGTTATTTAATCTTTTGGTATTTAAATAGGATCTGCGTGTCCTGCCTTCTCTTACTCTCTATTGTATTTCTCCTCTCATCCAAATCCCTTCAACTAAATTGAAGTTTCTTAGAAATAGAATATTGTTGTAATTCAAGGCGCCAAGGAGAAAACGGAGGACCCAAAGAGAAATATGTAATAGTTAGTATTTTCCTAGGGTGACCCTTTATTCCGTTTCTGGCTCAACGGAATAAACTTAGAGATATGTCCATAATTGTCAATGTTGAATGTATGAATGTTTGATATGTGCTAAAGCAAATCAAGACTAGGTTAGATTATGAGACTTAAATAAAATCCCTCACTAATCAAAAGTTAAGTAAATAAGCAAGTTATTAAAATCGGTTGCCCCTCCCTAATATTATAATTCAGCCGGCAGTACTGGGGGCCTTTGGTTTGTTGAGTAAACTCAAGCTCGGGGTCTTATGGTAACACCTGAATTATCGAAAAATTATTTTTCACGAATATGGGGTAATGCTTAAATTAGGATAGAATAATTGGATGAGTAAACTCATGTTGTTCTAACCTAATGGGCAATATGGTTGGGATTGATAGACGACACATATCAGTTACTAATGTGGTTAGTAACCCAACAACCTAGAAATCACATGTTTTGATGTGATTGATTACATGAATCTACCTAATGAATGAAACTAGCTTGTTGAGTAAACTCAAGGTGAAATTTCAAGAGTTAGGATTCTAGCTCACTAAAGGAATTGTGAATATCCTTCGAATTAATGTAGAGGGTTATTAATTTGGTAAAATAGTGGGAGCAATTTAAAAACATGAAAGTCCAACGTATTTAAATTGTAAGTGAATTAAACAAATGAATAACATCCGTCACTTTTCTCACTCTCAGGTTAATTTTATCAAATCGTACTCTAAAATAATCATCTCTAAAACCAATCTGCAAAACATTCTTACCGATAACAAGTTGAATGGTTCAAACTTCACCGACTGGTATCGCAACCTCAAAATCGTTTTGAAGTTCGATAAGATAGGGTATGTACTTGATACACCGATACCCTCTACCCTGACTTTTAATGCACCCATCGAAAAGATCAAAGCTTACTTGAAGCATAAGGCTGATGATGATCACGCAGGATGCATCATACTTACATCTATGCCACTGGAATTGAAAAGGCAACATGAGGAGATGGATGCCTATTCCATGGTCGCGCACTTGAAAGAATTGTTTAGGAATCAAATTCGGTGCGAGCACTACGAGATAACGAAGCAGCTATATAGATGCAAGATGCAGGAGGGCAAGTCTGTTATGACACACTGTGTCAAGATGATTGGCCTTATTACCAAGTTTTCTAGTATTGGAGATGCGATGGATCATGAACTAAGTGTAGACTTACTTCTTCAATCCATCCCCGAGAGTTATTCACAGTTCATCATGAACTACCAAATGAATGGCTTGCAAACCTCTCTTGAAGAGCTTGCGAATATGCTCGAGACGGTCAAGCCCAATATAAAAGAAAAGAAGGAAATACTGGCCCTTGCTACTGAGGGATCAAAGAAGATGAAATGGAATCCTCCCAATCCTAACTATCTAAAAAATGGCAAGGGCGCCACGCCCACCGAAACGAAGGGGATGCAAGTCAAGAAGCCCAAAGGGGAATGCCACTTCTATGGTAAAGATGGGCATTGGAGGAGAAATTGCAAGGAGTACCTAGCTTCTCTCAAGAAGGGAAATAACGGTGCTTCAACTTCTAGTATGTTCTATATTGAAATTAACTCAATTTCGCAGTCTGAATCTTGGGTATTAGATACCGGGTGTGGATCTCATATTTGTATGAATATGCAGGAACTAAAGTAGACTAGGGAATTAAAGAAATGAGACATAAACTTGCGAGTAGGAAATGGAGCAAGAGTTGCCGCCCTCGCAATTGGAGATTATGTTTTGAGTTTGCCCTCTGGGCTTGTAATAGAATTAAGGAACTGTTTGTATGTTCCAGAGATGTCTCGTAACATTATTTCTAATAGCTGTCTAATTGATGATGGCTTTCATGTTTCAATTAAGAACAATGGTTGTGAATTTTATAGAAATAATATTTTCTATTTTTCAGGAATATCATTAAATGGGATTTATATTTTCTGCTTTCACAATTGATACCAAAAGACTTAGATTAGATAATTCAACTTACTTGTGGCATTGTCGTTTAGGCCATATAAACCAGAGACGCATGCTTAAGCTACATCAAGATGGGCTTATAGACTCAATTGATTTTGAATCAATGGGAACATGTGAGTCATGTTTAAAAGGAAAAATGACAAAGACACCCTTTAGCAATAAAGGTCAGCGTGTATCAGACATTCTAGGATTAATACATTCAGATGTATGTGGTCCTATGTCAGTCCAAGCAAGAGGAGGATTCAGATACTTCATTAGCTTCATAGATGATCATACCAGATATGGTTATATCTATTTGATGAAGCACAAGTCAGAAGCTTTTGAGAAATTCAAATGCTTTAAGAATGAAGTTGAGAATCAAACAGGAAAGACTATCAAGATACTTCGATCTGATCGAGGTGGAGAATATCTTTCTGAAGAATTTATGAGTTATCTAAATGAATGTAGAATATGCTCACAATGGACACCTCCTTATACACCACAACACAATGGTGTATCAGAAAGGAGAAATCGCACCCTACTAGATATGGTACGATCCATGATGAGCACCACTTCTCTTCCAAAATCATTCTGGGGTATGCCTTAGAAAGCGCCCTATTTACCTTAAACCGAGTTCCAACCAACTCCGCCAGTTCCACACCATTCGAACTGTTCGTTGGTAGAAAACCCATCTTCTCTTTCATGAGAATATGGGGATGTTCAGCATACGTCAAACATATTGTGTCAGATAAATTAGATCCCAAATCTGACAAGTGTTTCTTCACTGGATACCCAAAGGAAACTATGGGATATTACTTTTATCATCCAGATGACCAAAAGGTAATAGTATCCAAACACGCGGTGTTTCTAGAGAAAGAGTTTTTAGAAGAAACAAAGAATGGAAGCGTGATTGAACTTGAGGAAGTTCAAGAGGAATCACATGTTGAAAACGCGGAAGAGTTGAACCCAAACCCGTTTCACTACATGAAACACAAGTGTCATATCCCACTAGTAGGTCTCAAAGAATTCGTGAACTCCCAGTTAGATATGGTTTTCTAGTGGGAGATGACGAACTGGTTCCCGTGTTAGATGATGAACCCGAAACCTACGAAGAAGCTCTTACTAGTCCAGAATCTAAAGCATGGCTTGAAGTCATGAATTCTGAAATGGACTCCATGTATACTAACCAAGTGTGGACTTTGGTTGATCCACCCGAAGCGATAAAACCCATTGGGTGCAGGTGGATCTTCAAGAAGAAGACATACATGGATGGAAAGGTTAGTACCTACAAAGCTAGGTTAGTAGCGAAAGGATATCGTCAAAGGCAAGGTGTTGACTATGACGAGACTTTCTCTCCAGTAGCCATGTTCAAATCCATCAGAATATTGCTTGCAATTGCCGCTCATTTTGATTATGAGATTTGGCAAATGGATGTGAAAACAACTTTCCTAAATGGAAACCTACTTGAGGATGTATACATGATGCAACCAAGGTTTGCAAACTTCAAAGATCCATTTATGGACTCAAGCAAGCATCTAGAAGCTGGAACAAACGTTTTGATGAAACCATAAAACAATTTGGTTTCGAACAAAACTCAGAAGAGGCTTGTGTTTACAAGAAGACAAGTGGGAGCTCATTCGTTTTCTTAGTACTATATGTTGATGATATACTACTTATGGGAAACGATGTTGCAATGTTGCAAATAGTAAAAGTTTGGTTATCGAGTAATTTCTCCATGAAAGACTTGGGAGAAGCAGCCTACGTCTTAGGGATTAAGATCTATCGGGATAGATCAAAGAGACTGCTCGGACTATCCCAGTCTACATATATTGACAAAGTCCTAAAGCATTTTGACATGCATAAATCGAAAAGAGGTAACTTACCAATGGTCCATGGTGTAAAGTTATCAAATAGTCAATGTCTTAAAACGGACAGTGACAAGAATCGCATGGTTGTAATTCCTTACTCCAGCGCGGTTGGTTCGATCATGTATGATATGCTTTGCACTAGACCTGATGTGGCGTTCACATTGAGTATGACGAGTCGATATCAAGGGAATCCGGGATTTGATCACTAGATTGCTATCAAGAACATTCTTAAGTATCTTAGAAGAACTAAAGACATGTTCCTCATATATGGACAAGGAGAATTGAAAATTGAAGGATATTCAGATGCTAGTCATCTGACTGATGAAAATGATTATAGATCCCAATCAGGATACCAGTTTATCCTGAATGGAGGTTCAGTTAGTTGGAAGAGTTCCAAGCAAGGAAGTGTTGCTTTCTCGTCAATTGAATCAGAGTACATCGTAGCTGCAGAAGCGGCAAAGGAGGCTGTTTGGATTAGGAAGTTTATAACAGAACTAGGAGTGGTACCTGACATTGTGAATCCCATTACTCTGTACTGTGATAACAATGGAGCCATTGCACAAGCAAAGGAACCACGGTCTCATAATGCATCCAAACATTATCTCAAACGATATCATCTCATTAGGGAGATCATAACCAGGGGAGATGTGATAATAGAAAAGGTGCCCATTGAGGACAACGGTGCAGATCCGTTGACCAAGCCATTACCACAAAGAGCTCACGATAGATATCTTAGTTCTTCTGGTATTAGTTTCAGGAACAATTGGCTTTAGTCCAAGTGGGAGAATGTTGGAGTTTAGTGTCCTAAAGACAATTGTTTTAGGATATTAATATTAATGAATAAATTGTTTATTTGATCATTTGATTAATCAGATATATAGCATTAAAATGAAACTATATATAAAGGCAAGAATCTTTCATAAAGAAAGTAACCCTAAGTTTATTTAAGTAGTTATAATACTGCTTACAAATTTTGCACAGAATTCTCGGCTAAACTGTTCCCAGCTATCAATGGTTCCAACAACAAGGGATTGAAACCAATTGTATGCTGATCCCTTCAAGGTTGTGGGTAACATTCTATATAGGATCCCTTCATTAGCTCCATATATGTCCATCAGCTCCCTATACTGCCTTGTGTGGGCCTTTGGATTATCTTCTCCCTCGTAATGGGGTAGATTGGGAGCTTTGAATCACCTATCTTCCTCATAGCCTAGGACCCGAACTGTGAAAGGCGAATGCCTGTTAACCTGATGGGCGTATCTTTCAACATTCTGATTCTACCTTCGCAACTCTTCTTGGAATCGTGCCTCTATTGCAGTGTTGAACCACCGTGGTGAGATCGATCCTTCGTTTCGCCCTTTGTAGTAATCATGATGGGGGTCTAGTGAGTTCCTTGAACAAGAACAAGATCTATCACTGTGATATTCAGGTGAACGCTCCGGCCGTTGTTAGGATCTCCTTTGGTCTCTAGGATTCTCAGTTCCAACACTATAACCAACACCTCCTGCAACATGAACTGCTGCCGTATCCTGACTTTAAGGACCCACGGTATCTGGAAATAGGTTTCTTGTGATGGTAGGTCCTATCGGGGTAAAAGTGGCATTGATCCTACTATACCGGGGTTGGGAAGTTCCAACTCTTTCCAAGAAGGAGGAATGTTCAACTCTTGTTCATAAGATAACCACCTGTTACGCCAACTTGCCCTCCATGAGCATGAGCTGGGGGCCTTCCACTTGTGTTTCCTCTAGCAAGCGGGTTTTGCAACATTTCCCTAGCTCATTCAATGGATTCGTTTCCCAAATCTCGTTTAACGGATTCCACGATTTGTTCAAGAAAAGACAATGGTGCCTATTCATGCGTCAACTGGATTACTCCATCTTTTAGCAGGGAAACATTTCCTGTGTAAGTTATGTTATTTTGCATGGTTGTTTCCAGCCTCAATTCCTCTAGTAGGTGGTGTTACTGAGGCTCCTATAGTAAACGGTGTTATATGGGTCCCTCTAGTGATTGGTAGTATGGAGGTTCCTCCAGTGG
Source organism: Euphorbia lathyris (assembly GCF_963576675.1). Lineage (NCBI taxonomy): Eukaryota > Viridiplantae > Streptophyta > Magnoliopsida > Malpighiales > Euphorbiaceae > Euphorbia > Euphorbia lathyris. The sequence goes on from NC_088913.1 coordinate 46,037,003, forward strand.
AAGGGTTGGGCCCTTCTGATGACATTTTTTGTTTGTGGTGTAAATTCTATTAATCTTAGAATTCCACGATCACCGCAACAATTGATATCTTATAGATTTTCCTTCACTGAATTGCGTCCATGTGAGGCGCCGTTGGGATCGGCCGGGGACACTCCGATGCTAAAGTCAGTAATATTCTTAAGAATAAAACAGTAATAACAAATTAGGGTTTAGAATAATGTGTACCTCAATGCCTTGGGGCATGTTTATTTATACTAGGATTTAGTAATCGTCGATTAGTAACTAAAAAGCCTTTTATTTAATGTAAGATTGTTACATTATTTATGTTTAGCCGTTAGCTCATTTATGGAGTTGTTTCTAGTTACTAATGATGTCAGTTTTCCTATAGAAGTGTCTGGCGACATCCCTGAGTTGATCAAGGCTGAATGGCGGATCTTTTGTCTTTGGCTGATGCAGACCTTATAAAGGCTTTTGGCCTTTACATGGTGTATCTATATGATGTGGTCCCCCCAAGGCGTATTACTTCCTCTATACGCCATTTGTCTGGCGGACTTTGGCGGATGATGAGGTTTAAATGCTCCTCCAGTCCTTCTATTATGAGGATCTTCAAGGATTTGTCCCTAGATAATATTTGGATGTAACAAATGCCAAAAACAATTTCATGCATTAACATTTTTAGCCATAAGACTTCAGAGGCAAGTGAGGTGAGTGCCTTGTATTTAGCCTCAGTTAATGATTTTGAGACCATATTTTGTTTGGGAGAACGTCCGGGTACTAAATTTGATCCAACAAAAACGACAAAAGGATAAGTCGATTTTCGATCATCAATATCACCACCCCAGTCAGAGATTCCCACAATATCAAATGAAGAGCTGTAGTGAAAATGAATACCATGTGAAGGTGTGGATTTGAGATATCGAGGAATTCGTTTGACTTCCTTCCAATAATAAGTGTTGGACAGTGCATAAACTGACTGACTTTGTTCACTGCATAAAGGATGTCAGGTCTAATAATTGTAGCATATTGCTATCCACCAACAATACTTCTATATAACCCAAGATCAGTAAATGGTTCACCAATATCACGTTTAAGTTTTGTACTTGTGCAAGACGAAGTTGAAATGCCTTTAGACTTATGCATCTTAGACTACATAAGTAGGTCATTAATATATTTTTCTTGACATAAATGAAGAGAATCAGACCCCCACTTCACTTCAATACCAAGGAAATATGATGATTTGCATATATCCCGAATGATAAATTTCCCTTGTAATTCCTTGATTAATTTATCAATCAATGTGCTACAATTTCCTGTAACCAAGATATCATTCACACAGAGCAAACAGAAAAGATGAACATTTTCCAGTTTCAAATAATAAAGAGAGGAGTCTGCTTTTGAACAAACAAAACCAAGCGAAGAAAGAGTTTGGGTTAAGCAACGGTGCCACATTCTGAGCGCTTGTTTGAGACCATACAAGTTCTTTTTTAATCTGCAAACATGATTAGGAAATTCTAGGTTGATAAAACTAGGAGGTTGCTCCATATATACCACTTCATCCAATGTACTATGTAAGAAGGCATTACTTACATCAAGCTGCTGCATAGCCCACAAATTACTTACAGAAACAGAAAAGAGCAGATGTATGGTTGTGGGCATGATGATAGGTCATAAGTGTCCAATTCAACGTTCAAATGTCCACTTTAGTTCTAGGTTATTTAATTAATTTAGTGTTATTTTGGGTGTTATTGCTTGTTTTGGTATAACTTATCTCCACAGGACTCAAATGATTAAAAGAAGCAGAATTGGACTTAACTTGAAGAAACTTTGGACTAGAAAGGAATTTGAAGCTGAATCAAAGGAGCTAAAACAACGACGAAGTTAATCTTGCCCAAGACTAAGACCTCCGGAACTGCTAATGTTTAAATTGATCAGGACTCTTTCCTACTCAAACAAGATGCAGAAAATGAGGGATAGAAAGAGATTAGAATTAATTTTTAGGGATATCGTTTCTACAAAACATTAGGTTTTAGAATTGATTATTCTCCTCTATTCTTCCTTAGACTTTTTACTTTTCCAGAGATTGTGTTTTTCATATTGGAAAACTCGAAACACTTATTTTTATTCTTTATGGCTATTAATAGCTAAATCCTTTATTTTGGTTAAGGGATAATTCAAAGGCAGGAATCTTCAAGTATTGTGAGATCGTTTTTCTTCTAGTATTTTCTCTTCATTTATATCATTTGCTTATTCACTGTGTTTAGGGATTTTAACTCAATTGTTAGTTTGCTTTTGAATGATAATGGTTGATTGTTCATTTGATTAAATTGACATACGGTTATATGATTAAACTAGATAATCAACGAGTCATTATTTAGTTAAATCCAAGTAGCAATTGATGTTATAAAGTTGAACTCTAGATTGTATTTGGGGATAATCAGATTGACAACTGAGAACTCTCCATGTGACATTAATACATCTATTTTTGATTTTATCATATCAAGTGAATAAGTAATTAAGTTTCTGAATCGATATTACTGAGAATCGGTTGGCTTAGATTAGGTTCTTCTAATTCATAATGCTATAAATGAGTTGAATCTTAGCCGCTGAGGTAAGGTTATTCGTTAATTAGGAGTTAACTATAGTCTTACTTAGTTAACTCATTAAATAGGAAGAATATACCAAACTAGTCTGAGATGCAATTTAGAAGAAATATCATTTCTGTCAATGATCAAGACTAACTGAATTCCTTGCCCGAGAATCCCTTAGCTGAAATCCTAATTAATCATTATATTAAATTTCAATTCGACTTTATTACTTTTGTTAGATCAGTAATCAACTATTCTAGTTCCCCCTTTTACTTTTTGTCATTTGCCTGGTTGTATTTATAATTAGATCAGTATTAATCTTTTGGGTAGGACCTTTACTCCCCCTTGTGCAAGCGTGCTACTAAAGGCTATGAATTTTACTTATTTTTGGTGGACTCGACAACCGTCAAATTTTGGCACCGTTGCTGGGGAATAATTTAACTTGATTTAATTCCATATATGACCAGGTCTGAAAACTCGAAGCAACTTCTTTTTGAATCAGAAATATAATTGCTAGCAAGAAGACTTCGTAAAGAGGTGAGGTTGGAGAAATTGCAATGTGCTGAAACTTCCAGTTCTAGTGAAGAAGAGGGAATTTCCAGTGAGGAAAGTGAACCATCTGAAGTAAAAACAATGGCAGAGAGAACTTTGAGGCAACTTCATGCACCTCAAGCTGACCAGCAGCACTTGTGCGTCACATACCCAAACCTGGATGCGGACTTTGAGCTTAAGTCGGGGCTGATTCATTATTTGCCTAAATTCCATGGGATGGAAAGCGAAAACACGCATAATCATCTAAAAGAGTTTCATGCTGTCTGTTCAGGTATGAGCCCATAGGGAATTACTGAGGAACAAGTGAAATTGAGAGCTTTTCCTTTTTCTTTGCAGGATGCAGCTAAAGACTGGTTTCTCAATGTACCCTCTGGATCCATCACAACATGGTTCGACATGACTCAAGTATTCCTAGAGAAGTATTTTCCAGTCTCACGTGCAGCAATGATCCGTAGAGAGATCAGCGGTATCAGGCAGAAGGATGTTGAAACACTCCATGATTATTGGGAAAGGTTTAAGAGACTATGTACGAGCTGCCCCCAACACGGGATAACTGAACATTCTCTTATTCATTATTTCTATCAAGGAATGTTAAGCATGGAAAGGAGGATGGTAGACGCTGCTAGTGGGGGAAGCCTCATTGATAAAATACCAGCTGCAGCTAAAGAGCTGATCAGAAGTATGGCAACAATGTCCCGACAGTTTGGAAAAAAACAAGAGCCTCCACGAAAAACATATGAGGTAAGCACCTCATCCATTGAGGAAAAACTTAATGCTCCGACATCCCTTATTCAAAATTTGATTGTAGGGACAACAGTTCAAGCTAAGGCATGCGAAATTTGCATGGTTACTGGACATGCCACATATGAATGTCCCGATTGCACGAAGGTACACCGGAACAGATCAATGTCATCCTCGGATATTAGGGATAGCCCCCACGGAAGTATGATCCATATGCAAATTCATATAATCCTGGAATGCGTGATCATCTGTACCTCAGCTACAAGCAGCAAAATAATATGCTTCAACTAAACATTCCCCAACAGTACCAAAGACCCCAACAATATAGACCCATTCAAATGGGTCCAAGTTAGGTATGGCATCTAGTTCCAATGATCACTCTGTTATGACTAACTTGCTAAAATTCAAGGAAGAGCAAGGCAAGGTCAATGCCAATGCCAATCTTCAAGCAAACTTCCAAAACTTGGAAAAACAGATGAGTCAGATAGCAACCACGCTGAGTGCAATACAGTCCCAAGGGAAGTTACCTTCACAAATCGAAACAAACCCGAGAGAAAATGCAAGTGCAATCACGCTGCGCAGCGGAAAAGATCTAGTCTTGCCTAAGACTAAGTTTGTTCCCGAATCTGAACAAGTTGTATCGGGAGAGTCCACGAGTAAAGAGGAGGTAACAAAAAAAGAAACAGAAGGTTCAGTAGGTAAGTCATTTAGAGAGAAAGCCACGAATCAACACACACCTTTGGTGATTAGACCATCCTTCCTTGATCGTCTGGCCAAGACTAAAAAGGAAAAAGAAGAAAAAGATATCTTTGAGACATTCCGTAAGGTTGAGATAAATATTCCTTTACTTGACGCTATAAAACAGATACCCCAATATGCAAAATTTCTCAAAGAATTATGTGCCAATAAAACTATGAAATTTGGGTATGAAAAGATAACAGTGGGCGAGAATGTGCCTGCAGTCCTGTAAAGAAAAATGCCCCAAAAGTGTAAGCACAGAGGCATTTCGTTATTTCCTACCAAATCAGGAATACTAACATCAAAAGAGCCATGTGTGACCTAGGGGAACCAATCAATGTCATGTCTAAATCAATCTATTCTTCTTTAAATGCTAGTCCTTTAGAGGAAACATGAGTAGTAATCCAACTCGCTACCCGATCTATTGTGTACCCTGAAGGGTTGTTGGAATATTTTTTAGTGCATGTCAATGGGCTAATTTTTCGAGCTAAGTTTTATATCCTCGACATGGATGAAACTCTTCAGAGTCATCAGAAATCTTACTCGGTAGACCGTTCCTGACAACAGCACGGACAAAAATAGATGTTCACAAGGGAACACTGACCACAAAGTTTGATGGTAAAATTGTTCAATTTGATGTTTATAAAGCCATGAAATTTCCTAATGAAGTGTCTTCTCTTTGTGGAATAGATGTTATAGAGCCAATAACTCAGCAAATTTTTGAGGTTTTTAGGGAAGATAAGTTGCAGGTGGTTATTGAGGAAAGTCTGAATGTGTACGATGAAATAGAGGAGAAAGATGTGGAGCTTAGAGAAGGTGTGCAGAATCAAAACCGGAAAATTATGATGTTAAGACAATTTCTCGTGCTAATCAACGCCCATTACCTTCCATTTTACAGGCACCGAAGTTGGAACTAAAGGCACTGCCCGATCACTTGAAGTATGCATTTTTGGGCAGCAATAAAACACTCCCTGCGATAATCTCCAACAAATTGAAACCGAAAGAGGAAGAGCAGTTGATTGAGGTTTTGAAAGAACATAAACAAGCTATCGGGTGGACCATAACAGATATCAAAGGAATTAGCCCAACCATGTGTATGCACAAAATTCATTTGGAAGACGAGGCCAAGCCTAGTCGGTAAGCACAAAGGCGGTTAAACCCACCTATGATGGAAGTGGTCAAGAAAGAAATTCAGAAAATGCTTGACTTATGGGTAATTTACCCGATGTCTGACAGCAAATGGGTTAGTCCGGTTCAGGTAGTTCCTAAAAAGACAGGTATTACAATGGTAGCTAATGAAAAAGGTGAGTTGGTCCCTACCCGAGTTCAAAATGGGTGGAGGGTATGTATCGATTATAGGAAGTTGAATGCTTCAACTACGAACTCCCTTTTATCAATCAGATGTTAGAACGTTTAGCTGGAAATTTTTTTTACTATTGTCTTGATGGTTATATAGGCTTCTATTAGATTCCAGTTGCACCGAAGGACCAGGACAAGACTACCTTTACATGCCCCTTCGGTACATTCACCTATAGGAGGATGCCGTTCGGACTCTACAACGCCCCAGCGACATTCCAGCGTTATATGGTAAGTATATTCTCTGATTATGTTGAAAAGATAATAGAGGTTTTTATGGATGATTTCACAGTGTATGGGGATTCTTTTAGTCAATGCTTGTCCAACCTTGTCAAAAATTTAAAACGCTGCTTAGAGTCTAACCTTGTTTTAAACTATGAGAAATGTCATTTTATGGTTGATCAGGGTATAATTCTAAGGCATATTGTTTCATCAAAGGGAATTGAGGTGGACAAGGCTAAAATTGATGTAATTCAGTCCTTACCTTACCCCGTGAGTGTGTAGGAAGTCTGTTCTTTTCTTCGCCATGCAGGTTTCTACCGTCGGTTCATCAAGGACTTCTCGAAGGTCACTCAACCATTGTGCAAGCTACTTCAGAATGATGTCAAGTTTGAGTTCCACTAGGAATGCAAAGATGCTTTTGACACGCTAAAGGAGAAGCTGGTATTTGCCCCAATAATCCAACCCCCAAATTGGGACCATCCATTTGAGATTGTGTGTGATGCCAGCAATTATGCAGTGGGAGCTGTGTTAGGACAGAGAATTAACAAGAATCCTCATGTTATCTATTATGCTTCAAGGACCCTTGACCATGCTCAATGCAACTATTCAACTACAGAGAAAGAACTCTTAGTAGTTGTTTTTTCCTTAGAAAAGTTCCGTTCATATTTGTTGGGTACTAAGATTGTTATTTTTTCTGATCATACATCGTTACGGTACCTGATGCAGAAATAGGAGTCCAAGCCACGACTGATTCGATGGATCCTGTTGTTACATGAGTTTGACACAGAAATTCGGGATAAGAAGGGATCCGAAAATTTGATTGCAGACCACCTCAGTCGCCTAATGAAGGATGAAGAGACATTGCCAATCAATTAAGATTTTCCAGATGAGAATTTGTTCAACATCAGCACTATAAACCCATGGTATGCTGACTTGGTTAACTATTTAGTTATAGGTGCCATACCAAATAGTTTAATACGAATGAGGAAGACAAGCTCAAATCGGATGCTAAGTACTACATTTGGGATGAGCCCTATCTATGGAAGCATTGTTCTGATCAGATTCTAAAGAGGTGCATCCAAGACAATGAGGTAGATTCGGTGCTGACATTTTGCCATACAGAAGCTTGTGGAGGACATTTTGGTCCCAAGAGGACAGCTCGTAAGATATTAGAATGTGGTTTGTATTGGCCTAACTTATTCAGAGATTCTTTCATATTTTGTAAGTCTTGTGCTAACTGTCAAAAAGTAGGAAATTTAGGACGCATGGATGAAATGCCACTCACTCCTATCCTACCATGTGAAATTTTCGACGTGTGGGGTATTTACTTCATGGGGCCATTCCCCAATTCATTTGGATATTTTTACATACTGCTTGCTGTGGATTACATATCTAAGTGGGTGGAAGCCAAGGGTACTCATTCTGATGATGCCCAGACAGTGGTTAAATTTGTTCAAAGTAATATTTTTTTGCAGGTTTGGCATGCCTCGAGTACTCATAAGCGATAAGGGGACTCATTTTTGCAATAGGATTTTGTCTAACCTATTGAAGAAATATGGAGTACATCATCGCTTATCCACTAACTTGTTGAAACACCTTTCCACATGATTTTGATTTGACAAAATTATTCCCATGATTAAAACAATTAAATTAAGTGCTTTGATTTAATTGTACTAATGTGTTTGTTCAATATTGAGTAAGTTAACTAACGAGAACATGAACTGAAAGTCTATAAAAGAAAGACAAAACAAAGTCAGCATAAGCAAACCAAACAACAGACGCTGAGTAAGAACGCAACTCAGCCTTAAGGAAAGAAATGTCTTCTTCAGAAAAGCTTGAAGGCGAAGCCGCTGAGTCAAGCTGAGTAATAATCAAGTCAGCGTCAATGATCCGTCAACTTAACAGATAAGGTCTGACACAAATCAGAAGTCTTGGAAATCCGTTTTAAAGACCTTTTCGAGATGCATGGATCGTCTGACTTTTGGCAAGAAGACAAACCTAGCACAAGAAGACAAACCTGGCGCAAGAAGACGAAACTGGCAAACCTGGCTCCTGCTAAAATCAGAAGACAGGATTGGCCTGCAGCTCTGGAAGCTGACCACGTGATGACGAAGAAGACCGTTAACCACACAACGACTATGTCGGATTTCAAATCATTGAAGCCACAAGATTGCTATAAATAGGCCAAATCATCACTTGGATCAAATAAGACACATACAAGAGATATACAGACAAGCGAAATCTTTACTAAGTGATAATCCAAAATAGAAGCTGTCTGAAAAGAAAAAGCAAGCTCTTACACCCAATTCCAATCATTGTGTAAAAGTCTAGATTGACCCTATCATCTAAAGTGTTATTTGTTGTATTAAGAACAAATGCTTATCATTTGTAAAAGGTTAGAAGAGTGAAGCTGAGTACTCGGTTATAGTACTCAGTGGTAGAGAAAATCTGAATACTCGGTTATAGTGTTCAGTGGTAGATAGGATTGAGTAGACAAATAGAGGACGGTACTCTTGCATACTCAGTTGCTATTGTAAATGGTTTGTGCTCTACCTTTAAAGAGCTCAGTAGAGGATTGAAAAAGCTCGAAAGGATTCCGAGGACTGGACGTAGGCGGTGAGGCCGAACCAGGATAAGTCTGCTGAGTAATCTCCAACCCTCTCTCTTGATATATATATGTATGTGTTGCTTGCTTAAAATTGCTCAGTAAATAATCTATAAAAGCCAATGCTGAGTAACTAGAGTGCTGAGTTGGAAACTAACTTAAAGTGTTATTTCCCAACTCAATATTAAAACAGATCTAGTCAGTATCTGATTAAAGCTGTCTTACATCTCACTCAGCCTTGCTGACCTAAAGCTGAGTTAAAATATCTAACATTCAATTAAGTCAGCATTATTAAGCGAAAAAGTTATATTAGTTCCTAACCCTCCCCCCCTTTGGAACTAATCCTACTACGTTACACGGGACCAACATGCCTATCATCCTCAAACGAATGGCCAAGCTGAAACCTCCAATAGAGAACTAAAGTCCATTCTCGGAAAAACTATGAATTTCACTTGGAAAGATTGGAGTGTCAATCTTGAAGATGCTCTATGGGCTTACAAGACAGCGTATAAGACTCCCATCGGAATGTCTCCGTTCTGTTTGGTCTAGTGGAGCTAGAGCATAGAGCCTTGTGGGAAATTAAGCAGTGCAACATGAACATTGATGAAGCAGGAGAACACAGGAAGTTACAATTGTAGGGACTTGATGAGCTAAGGAATGAAGGTTACGAGAGCTCAAGGATTTACAAGCTGAAAACGAAGAAATTCCACGATAACATGATAGTTCAGAAACAATTTCAGATATGACAAAAAGTGCTCCTATTCCATTCGTGTTTGAAAGTATTTCCTAGGAAATTGAGATCATGTTGGATCGGGCCTTTCTTGGTTACTAACATTTTTTCTTATGGTGTAGTGGAAATTCAAAGTTTAGAGAATGGGAAAGTGCAGAAAGTGAATGGCCATCGTCTCAAGCCATTTTATGAGAATATCCCGATTGACAGTGGAGAAGTTGTGGAGCTACAGGCTCCTGAGTATGAGTCCTAAGGCTTGAAATACGTCTGGCCATAGACGCTAACTAGATGCGCTATTGGGAGGCAGCCCAGTTTTGGTCTTGCCCAAGAGTAATGTTTATAATTTCATTTTCATTTGATTTATTTTTATGTACAATAACTAACTTAACTAACATCATCTTCTCCAAAGGGCTTAAATTTCTGATTTACAGGTGTGAAGAAAAGAAAAGAATAGAGGAATAAAAGCCCAAGGAAGTAAAATAAAAATAGAGAAAGTCAATGGAGTGCAATAGAAGCCCAACAAACTATAAACCCTCTCTTTTCATTTATTTTTCCTTTTTTTTTCTTTTTACTTTTAATTTTTACCCTTCCTCCCCCTTTGAATTCGCACACAAGCATCACATAATCTAAAAATCAAGTTTTCCCTTCTCCTTCACAGCATCACCACCGCCACTCTCTCTACTCTAATTCCACTTCCTTCAATTTTTATTTATTTTCTTTTCTCTCCATCACAAAAAGAGACCATCATCACCGCCTCTCTTCCACTTCCTCCTTTCAATTCCGACCATCACCGCCTCATACCTTCACATCCTCCCTCTAATTTTTTATTTCTTTTCTTTTCTTTTCTCCCCATCACCACCTTCATTTTCCACTTCCTTTTAATTTTCTTTTCTCTTCTCCCTCACAAAATTCGATCCACTCACCACAGCATCACCACATTTCATAACTCCACTTCCTCCCTTCAATTTCTTCTTCACAATCTTTTCTTTTCTCTCCTTCACATATCCGACCATCATCGCCTTTTACTTCCACCTCCTTCAATTTTCTTTTCATTTGATTTTTCACAGAACCACTATCTCTAAATTTCACCTGGCAACCAATGATGGTTATGACTTCAACGAACATATCGCTGTCAACAAACCCAGCGCATGAACCACCAAATGAAGAAGGCAGCCATCCTGTTGACATAACTGTTCCGACACGGCGACATATAGCACCACCGCCTATAGCACCACATGCACCTCCGGACTCCACCGTTGTTATACTGACCGACACCAGCAGAAATGGGATCCTATAGGTAGTGTACCCTCATCCAAAAAGGGCACTAAGCATAATTTTCTTCTCCATTTATTTTTTCCTACTATTTGTTGCTCTTTGCCTTTAATTTTGTGAATTCCGCACTGAGACAGTGCGAGGAGAAAATGGGGAGGGTTTTTTGATATAGAAGTGCTTTTGTTTTGTTTTTGTCTGATTTTGTGGAGATACATCATTTTATGATGGTCTTATTTTATGCCTGTTCTTTTTGGAATTACTGTCTATTTTTCCATGAGTCTGAAATAGTGTGGGGTCTCCACCTTTTGTTTTGTCCCTAGAAATAACAATGCTAGCTCTCAGTTTTGCACTCGGTTGAAACTAGGTTGCCAACTTAGTACTAAAACCCCTAAATCTTGTTTTGAGTAAAGCTGTTGATTTCAAAAGGTCAAGGTTGCATAATTGTCTTGAGCATGCATATGAACCACTTGACTGATTTCCCATTGACATACGTATTGAATGAAACAACACCAATTTTACCCCAATTTTTGGAAAGATTTTGAGCCTAAATGCAAGAACAAAACATTACACTTTGTTCTATATTTTTTATGAGTGTTGTCCAATTCTAGTTTGAAATTCTAGAACTTGCCATGTTATACATTTCGAGACCATATTGATGTATTCGAGAATTAAAAATGATAAGGACGGTAGGTTTTTTATGTGTTAGCCATTTCAAATAAACTTTGAACCCTTAGTCTTGCCCAAGACTAATAAGAAAATAATAGTACCAGCCCTTAGTTAGCCACTTTTGAGCCTTTTCCCTGTTCTTGACATACCCATATTCAAGTCCCTTGGCCAGGGACGTTCTAGCCATCAGAGTCTGTACATCCTCTCACTTATTTCTGTGTTTAGTTGTTGCTTTAAGCAATCTCCATATTCGAATTAACCACAAGCTCATCAAAGTATGAGGATTTAGTAGAAGTCTTTCGCTTATATGTGGTTGTGCTTCAAAAGGTGTCTCAATGGACATTAGATTGCAAAACGGTAACTCTTTTATGTTAGTGCAAAGAACAAAAAAAAAAAGAAAAAAAGAAAGAAAACACCAAAAGAAAAAAAATAAAAGAAGTTTTTCTACTCAATGTTACATGAGCATTGTAAATAAGTCTGTTTGATTTTTCATTTTGGCCATTTCCACTTCCATCAATTGCCATTCTCCTTCGTTTCCTTTCCAAACCTTACCCCTAACCAATGTTACACCCTTTTTTAAGGCCCTTTGATTTATTGACTTGAAGTCATACTAAGTGGTGGAGATTTGATATATTGGTAAGCTTATGGTAATTTCATTCTAGGTTGTGAATTGAGCGATTTCTTGAAAAATTAATCATAGCCTAAACACTTGAGTGCAATGAGTGATTTCCGTGAGGGTGTTGTTGATTTTAATCCATTATGTACATGGTCAAAAGCTTGTTTGTTGAGATTTTTCAAGTGGTTACATTGTGTGTTTAAACATGAATAATGTCTTGGCTTTGAGAGTTGATGGCTGATAATCTTTACATTATGAGGGGGATCGAGAAAGGTTGTAAACACGAAATCATAAGAGTAAAGAGCTGTTGACATGATCTGATATGCTTGGGGACAAGCATTGGGTAAGTGTGGGGTGTTTTGATAAGTGTCCAATTCAACATTCAAATGTCCACTTTAGTGCTAGGGTATTTAATTAATTTGTTTAGGGTGTGATTGCTTGTTTTGGTATAATTTATCTCCGCAGGACTCAAATGATTAAAAGAAGCAGAATTGGACTTAACTTGAAGAAACTTTGGACTAGAAAGGAATTTGGAGCTGAAACAAAGACGAAGTTAGTCTTGCACAAGACTAAGACCTCCGGAACTGCTGATGTTTAAATTGATCAGGACTCTTTCCTACTCAAACAAGATGCAGAAAATGAGGGATAGAAAGAGATTATAAAAGATTTATGATTGTAAAAAATATTCTTTTGTTAGCTAATTTTTGGGGATATCTTTTCTACAAAACATTAGGTTTTAGAATTGATTATTCTCCTCTCTTCTTCTTTAGACTTTTTACTTTTCCAGAGATCATGTTTTTCATATTGGAAAACTCGAAACACTTATTTTTTTTCTTTATGGCTATTCATAGCTAAATCCTATATTTCTGTTAAGGGATAATTCAAAGGCAGGAATCTTCAAGTATTGTGAGATCGTTTTTCTTCTAGTATTTTCTCTTCATTCATATCATTTGCTTATTCACTGTGTTTAGGGATTTTATCTCAATTGTTAGTTTTCTTTTGAATGATAACGACTGATTGTTTATTTTATTAAACAGACATACGACTATCTGATTAAACTAGATAATCAACGAGTCATTATTTAGTTAAATCCGAGTAAGTAGCAATTGTTGTTATAAAGTTGAACTCTAGATTGTATTTAGGGATAATCAGATTGACAATTGAGAACTTTCCATGTGACATTAATACATCTATTTTCGATTTTATCATATCAAGTGAATAAGCAATTAAGTTTTTGAATCGATATCGCTGAGAATTGATTGGCTTAAATTAGGTTCTTCTAATTCATAACGCTGTAAACGGGTTGAATCTTAGCCGCCGAGGTAAGGTTATTCGTTAATTAGGAGTTAACTATAGTCTTACTTAGTTAACTCATTAATTAGGAAGAATATACCAAACTAGTCTGATATGCAATTAAGAAGAAATATCATTTATATCAATGATCAAGACTAACTGAATTCCTTGCCCGAGAATCCCTTAGCTGAAATCCTAATTAATCATTATATTAAATTTCAATTTGACTTTATTACTTTTGTTAGATCAGTAATCAACTATTCCAATTCCCCCTTTTACTTTTTGTCATTTGCTTGGTTGTATTTATAATTAGATCGGTATTAATCCTTTGGGTACGACCTTTACTCACCCTTGTGCAAGCCTGCTACTAAGGGCTGTGAAGTTATATTTATTTTTGATGGACTCGACAACCGTCAACAGGGCTAAAGGTTTGCTCATAATCTAAATCAGGTCGTTGATGATAGCCTTTAGCAACAAGCTGTGCTTTGTAACGACTAAAAGAACCATCAAGATTTAGTTTGATTCTGAATACCCATCTACAACCGATTTTATTTTCTAATTCATACTGAGGTACGAGTTCCCAAGTACCATTTGTAATTAAAGCATTGTACTCCTCTTTGATAGTTGTTCTCCATTCTGATTTCATCATGGCTTTTGAATAACAAGTTGGGGTTACCTGTTCAATTTTAGTTTCGAAGAGCTCGGGTCGGAGTTACTCAGTTTGTTTTCTGGTTACCATTAGATGAGTTCGGCCAGGTGAGCTGCTGATTGCCGGTGTAATTTGTGTCTGCTCTGTAGAAACAGCAGTCCAAGAGACTGTTTGAGAGGGTGGTTGCTGCTGGGTATTTGGTAAAGGTTATGGGTCTTTTGGTGCAAGATGAAATGAGGAAAAATCAACCTGCATCGGTAACTCAGTGGTACATTTGTGGCATGGGATTATGTTTAGTGGAACAGTAACAACTGATGGTAGTGGATCTATTTGTGCGAGTAACATGGTTTGACGGCTTCATGTAGTTGCCGATGAAAGTATAGAGGGAGGCATGACTGTAAATGGTTGAATAGTGGATGAGCAAGTGACATCCACTAGTTCTTCAGTCAGGATATAGACTCATGATGCATTTCACGTTCTAATAACGAGTAGGGAAACTCATGTTCATTCGTAAGACAAAGAGTGTATTAGTAAGAAATAAAAGCATTTATATCCCTTATGAATTTTTCTATAACCAAGATTGTATTTACGTGAAAAGGGTAGGAGTTTGTTCGAATTATAGGGTAGTGGCCATGAGAATAAAAGATTTGTGGCTAGGTTTGCAAATTCCTTCCCAAAAATTAGATAGTGGGAGCAATATTGGACTCACTAAGATTCAAGACTCACAATCTCCTGCTTCATATGCTAAGAATGCTTTGGGAACTAATTCAGATCCTCAAGACATTGAGGAGGATGAACTAGTTACACAAGAACCTAGAAGGTCTGATAGTATAATAGGGGTCAAAACCCCCTATCTTTAGGTACGGTTTTAGGACGGTTTAGTTTAGTTTTCCTTCAATAAGCGAGCAATTCTCGTATTTTTATGAATGTGTATGTGTTAATTAGATTTTGTATATCTTTTATTTAATTTTGTAGTTTAAGTTCGTTTTTTGATCGTTTTTGGGCAAATACCACCAAATCAGTTTTTTGATCGTTTTTGGGCAAATACCACCAAATCAGCACATATGTTAGCTTTCAGTTATTTATTATGGCTAAATGATCCACCAAAAGTCGCACCAAATGGAGTGTTTACTCAAATTAAGCGATGGGTGGGTCAATTTAGCCTCTAAACTAATATCGTTTGGAGTTTACGTGCATGTGCAGGTTAAAACAAGAACAAGTTCGGGCGAAAATCGCGTCTCGGTGACACCCGTCCGTCACTCAAAGAGTTTGGGTACTTGCTGCTCGCCAAAACTGGGACTTAAACCGCAACTATAAATAGAACTTTGTCAATGTAAATTAGAGATCTTTCAATTGTGTAAAAACCCTAGCTTTCTCCCTTGAAGAATCCTCCCCATCTCCTTCATCCTCCATTGAAGAACACTCAAGCTCCGCTCCTCGAGGATTATTCAAGGTTCCCTCCTTAAGTTCTAGGAAGACGCCTGCAGTGGTAGACAGGTTCCTTGAAAGTGATTTTCTTACTTTTTACATCTTGTTGCCTCTTGATATAGTCTATGAATCATAGGCTCATTGTAACTTCGTGACAATTTCTTCATCTTTAATATTAATTCAAGTTTCTTGTTTGTTCAATTGTTTGTATGATTTAATCTTTGTCTCACGCTTTGCTTAATTGGTTTAACTCATTCATAAATCCAAATACATAGTTGGCACACATTACGAGCTGAATCTGACCTAATCAGAGGCTGTAGGATTGACGACCCTGCGGAAGATTAAGCCCAAATTACTGAGCCTTAGAGCTAGTTTCGGCCTTACAAGGGAATCACGCACTAGGAACCACAGAAGGATAAGCATGGTTAATCGCCTTAGGTAAAAGCGACTTAGATTATGTTATCAATTGATTAGCAAATTAGGTTGAATTCAATATTATCGCATCATTCCATATCCCTTCAGGCAATTTACATTGTTGAAAGATCACCTAGGAGTAGAATAACTTAGTTAGGAGTAGATTAATATAGAAACAAAACCAAGTTTAAACCCCCGAAAGCCTAGATAACACTAGAAACTGAGTAGCTCGATACTTGCAGGAGTAAATCCTGTGGATTCGATACCTGGACTTGTCCAGATTATTACTTGATAACGATGGGGTACTTATCCCTTAGTGAGTCTCAATTGAGCGACAACTCGAGGCGCATCATAGCACACGTCATCAGCCAAAGAAGTACGACTTCATCATGACTGATGATGGGGACTTCCTCGCCGTTGACTAGGATAAGCCCGAGACTTATCAAGAGGCTATTGAAAGCCCGTATTCAGATCAATGGCGTAGAGCCATAGAAGCTGAGATGCAGTCTATGCGTGATAACTAAGTGTGAAACTTGGTGGATCCACCTCCAAGTGTTAATACGATAGGCTGTAAGTGGTGTTTCAAACTGATTCACAGAAAATCCTAATGAACCTTATGTGTATATACAATTCAATGAGAACATATCCACTTTCCTAGTATTGTATGTCAATGACATACTGCTCATTGGAGGCGATATACCAACACTACAAGGCATAAAGTAGTGGTTGAGTAATTGCTTCACAATGAAAAGACTTAGAAGAAGCCAAAACGATCTTAGGGATCTGGATCTGCAAAGATAAGTCCAATTGGCTTGAAGGCTTGAGTTAGGCATCGTACATAGACAAAGTTCTTAAAAGTTCAACATGGATAAGGCTAAGAAAGGATTCATGCCTATGTGCCACGGGTTGGTAAGAAAGATTGTCCTCAGACAAAGTAGGACAAGGAGAACATGATGAACATTCCTTATGCATCAGCTATAGGATCTATCATGTCCTCCATGATATTTACAAAGCTAGATGTTGCATTTTGCACTAAACATAACTAGTTGGTACCAATCAGATCCTGAGATAGAACACTGGAATACAGTCAAGGCTGAAGTACCTGAACCGTACCAATGTGTGTTTTTCTTAGTATTTGATGGACATGAGGAATGGAAATATCAGGTTTCACTAACCGGGGTTTTGAGATGGATGATGATGATAACCAGTCACAATCTGGTTATGGTACTTCTACTGAACGACAGTGCCATTAGTTAGAGGTCCTCGAAATAGCCAACCATTGCTGATTCTATAACGAAAGTCGAGTACATCATTGTATGCGACGCTGCAGAAGAAGCAGTTTGGATCAAGAAGTACATAACTGATTTAGGATTATATAAAACTATCCTAAGCTCAGTTGATGTTTTCTATGACAATAACGGGGCCATATCATAAACATTGGAGCCCTGATCACACAAGAGATCCAAACATGTACTTAGAAAGTACCACCTCATTCGAGAGGTCCAGGCAAGAGGTGGCATTACATTGAAGAGAGTTGACACTGAGAATAATGTCACAGATCCTTTTACCAAGGCATTTGCACATCACCTACATGATGGTCATGCTAGATCTATAGGGATTAGGGCAATGCCCATTTGGAACTAGTCCAACTGGAAGACTATTGGTGTGCCCTAGTTCATAGGAATTGGTTTTTGTATATTGTATTTTACTTTGATTATTCTTGTATAAATACACTATTTGTGTCATATTAATGAAGACATTAATCTAGTTCATTTATATCTTGTGATATAATATGATTAGAGAATCAATTGATTGACAATCGTAAAACCATATCACAAGTCTATTCAATCATGGGAATATGACCACAAATTTATATATTCAATGTCTGTATGGTAGTAATTAATACTACTATAGTACTTGTTAAGTCAGTTGTGAATAGGTACATGTTGCATACTGTGACTAATAGACCCGCTCGAGAAAACTACATGGTGGTTGTGTCATAATTTTTCTTAAGTATGTGTATGTTCACACCCTGATAAGTAGTTTACTTATATGATTCATCAATCTACTTAAGAGCAATAAATATCATAAACAACAGAGAGGATGACAGTCGTCGTGCCTCTAGTTTATAATATTGATATCAAATGGTAAAAGTGTTGGTCCCTTATAACGTGACAAGGTTAGTTCCAAGGGGGCGGATAGGAACTATTTAAAATTTTATCCGTTAAGGCTGACTTCTTTTCTTAAGAAAAGGTTTACACAGCGGCGCTAAGTAATTCTAAGACACAAGCTTAGTCAACTTGTGACTAAATCTGTTTCTTTCCTTGAGTCAGGAGATAGCACTTAGAGTCTATTCCTGAACTCAGCTTCTTAGTGTACTCAACTCAGCGTGAGTTCGTTACTTAGTCAGTTTTATAGCAAGCAATATATAAAGGAGTTTAAGGGTTAGAAATATGTTACTCAGCAGACATATCCTTGTTCGGCCTCTCCGCCTGCGTCCAGTCCCCGGAACGCGTTCCGAGCTTTTTGAATTCTCTATTGAGCTCTTTAAAGGTAGAGCACGAAACCTTTTACAATAGAAGCTGAGTATACAAGAGTACCTTCCTCTATACCTCTACTCACTCCTATAACTACCGCTGAGTACTATAACCGAGTACTTAGCCTCTCCTTTCTATTCTTCTAGAAATGATAAAGTGCTTGTCCTAAACAACAATTGCTAAGACACTTTAGATGATTGAAATCACTCTAGACTTATACACAATGATTGTAAATTGGTGTAAGATTTTGCTTTGCTTTTCTCACAGAACTTCAAGTATGAATTTGGACAGCGTTTCGACTAATTGAAGATCTGCATCGAATGAAGCAAATGAGAGGCCTATTTATAGTGACACTTGAGGCACCGGTGATTTCGAATTTCGAAATAACCATTGGAGGCAAACGGCTTCCTGTCGTTGTCACTCAGGACGTGCTCAGTGTCGTTGGCCAATGAGATTCTTGCATCTTCTGTCTACGACAGTGCTCAGCAGCTTTTCGTCAGATAAACAGAATGTTTCGACATTTACGGCAAAGTCTTCCAGACAGCTTCCTGCGCCTTCTGAACTTTACCCAAAGTAGAAATACTTTGTCTAGAAGTTGGTTCTGTTCTGCCGCTGACCTGACTGCATTGTCGCTCAACTCAGCAGCTTCCTCTTGAAGCTTTTGTTAGAAAGCTTCTCGATTCTTCTTCATGCTGAGTCGTCGTTTCACTTGATACGTCTGCGTTTTATCTTCTTGGACCGTGAGGTCTTGATGTGTTGACTTGGGCTTGACTTCCACTTATGGGCCTTTAGACTTTTTATCTTAATGTCTTATAAAACAATAAACTCAACATTGAACAAACACAATGTGTGAATAAATCAAAGCATTTAAATTTAATGTGTTAGAATATTTTTTATCAATTGCTTAAATAGTTTTGTCAAATCAAAATCATGTGGAAAGGTGTTTCAACAAACTCCCCCATTTTGATGTTGGCAAAAATATTCAGTTGAAGAACTCAGTGTTGAGCTCCCCCATGATAGTTGACCTTATATTACTCAGGATACTCCCCCGTAAGGGTTGAGCTACTGACTTAGTTTTTACTTTAAACATTTCAAGGTTTAATCAAGTAAGTCTAAGGTCAGTTTTCAGATATAGGCCAGCTTATGGAACATATTCTTTTTAACTCAGTTTATGCGGAAGATTTAGATATCAGAGAGCGCTGAGTATTTCTTTGTTCAATGTGTTTTAAGAAGACATATAAAAGAGGTCAACTTATAGATCAACACAGCATACAATCATAAAGCAATGTAGACAAATAACACAGTTGATTTAATGAAGATGCGTTAACTATTCAGCACAAAACATAAGTAAGCATCACATAAGATTGGTCAATTTTGAAAAGGTAGATGCATGCATAGTTTTGTATTCAGGGCCAGCACAACAAAATGCATAAGCGAAAGACTACAAGTTTTAAATTCTAAGTCTAGCAATCCTAGCCAAGCTATTTTTTCTTGTAGTTGAGTTGGGCTTCATGCTCTTTAGCTTTTCCTTTTCCCTTGAATTTCTACTGACTTCCTGAAGCTTCCTCTGATTGATGAGTTCTTTGAGCTTGTTCTTTCTCCCCCGTTTTTCCACCATCGGCAGGAGGAGGAATGAAGGTGTCGTCAATGGCAGCATGAGTTAAGTGTTTAGAGAATGTCTTAAGTCTGTGCGTGCTTTCATTGATGCCATCAAAAACAGGAACACCCTCATCCAAGACAGAACGTGGAATTCTGATAGCGGAGGCACTGAGCATACTCAGGATATATGCTTGAGACTTTCCAACCCAGTGAATACTGTCAGTGAGCATGGCAAAGGCTTGATGAAACTTCTTTAGCAGTGCCGAGTCAAAATACTGACGTTGAGCATTGGAGTGGCGCACATGGTTGAAAGTAACTCGAGAGTACTTCAGAATTTCATTCGTCTTGAGTTGGTCAGTTTCCATCTCTTCCTTACTCAAGTTGAGTAGACGGACAGCCTCACTGATTTGCTCAATGGAGCATTGGGAGGAGGAAGAGAGTTGTTCATTTGTTCTGGCTTGCTCAGTGTGAAGCTGGTTGAAAAGTTGATGAACTTCAGCAGAAGTTGCATACATTGTGTTCGCAGCTGACAGTTGATGAAGTTGACCCTGTAGAGAGTTCATGTGATTGACCATTATCAGCTGGAGTTCTGCCAGCTTTGTTATTGATTCCTGTCTGGGCTGTTGAGACTGAAGTGAAGTCATGACACTCAGAAGATCCTTAAGACCTTTGATTTCTGTGAGAAGCTGAGTGACAGACGAAAGCTGAGTTGGCTCAACAGGAACTGACCCAGCGGCATCGGTATTTGTTTGATGGAGGTCCTGGAGTAGAGCGTGAGCTGAGTCAATGATTCTTCGACCAGACTCAGAGGCATTCAAATAAGAGTAGGATCCATCATTATTTGGCGCAGTTGCTGGAGTATGAGTAGAACCGGATTGTGGAGGTGTTTGGTTCTGCTCAATATTAGAAGTGCCAGCATGATCAGCGGCTGGTCTTGTGTTTAGATTTCCAATAGAAGCTAACTAGATGATATTCTGCACTTGTATTTGTGGAAGAGAAAGATCGGCAGAATTATCTACTTGCTCAGTGTCAGACTGAAGCTGACTGGTTTGAGGAGGGTGAAGAATTTTAGTGCTGACCTGAGCAGGTATTTCCTTAGCTGGCTCAACATGTTGAGGAGCAGGAACTTCGAGCACTTTCTCGGGATCATCTTGGTTTAGGAGAGCAGTTAAGTCGGCATGTTCCTTAGGATTAGAAACAGAGCCTTGCTTTTCCTGTTGCTCTGGTGGAGACTCAATGGGATTCGAGAAGAACTTAAATTGCATATCTGATAGGTCAGTGATCTGATCTCGCAGAGGTGAGTCACTCATAAGGTCAATGATAGGGGATCGATGTGCCCTCTTCTTAAGTCTCCTTAACGTCTTAGTCTTTTGAGGAGTGGGGTCAGCAGGGATGGACTCAATAGAGTCAGTGGGTGAATTTGCCCTTTGATCAGTGTGATCCTTTGATGTTGGCTCAGCTTCTTCTTCTTCAACCTGCTCAGTGTAGGTTGTTTCATATTGGTCAACATCTGACTCATGTTCCTCAACATTTTCTATCTCCTTATTGTCAAACTGACCACCCAGTTCTTCTTCATCTTGTTCACCCTGTGGTTGCTCAATGTCAACGCCAAGACTTCGCACATAATGAGAGTCTTCAGAGATGACGATTCCTAGTGGGGCTACGTTGATAGGACTTAACTCAGAAGAGATTTTCTTCTTCTTCCTAAGTGGTTGCTCATCAGTGTCCTTTCTTTCGTCTTCCTCAGGCTCAGCTTGCCTTTTGAGGTTTTCTGCTGACTTAGGCTCAGCTTGACCTTGTTGAATTTGAGGCTTAGCTCCTCTGGACACAAACTTAAGCTTTTTCGGTGGAGAAACAACGTCTCTAGAGGGGCTTTGAACAACTTTCCTCTTTCTGTCCTTTGGGCCAGCTTTAGCTCTCGTTTCCTTCTTTCCTTTTCTGGTCACCATCCTCTTGGGATCCTGAACAGCGGCCCCTTTTCCTTTCTTAGGGATAATCGGTTGATCGTAGACCAAGCCGAATAGAGCAGCTGCGGTGATTTCTGTTCCCCAGGTGTGGATTTCCTCAACCAAACTCACCTTGTGATCTTTGAGGATTCTGTTAATAATGGAGCCTAACCTAAGGGTTCCAGTGCTCCGTTGAAAACCACCGATAATAAATACTGGCATATTGATCGGCTGGTAGTTCAGCATGTGATAAATGAAGCATTGTTCGAAGTTCGTTGTTGAGCTGGTGCAGTTTATCTTAGGAAAGAGGAAGTTGGCCAGTATGTAGTGGGCCATCTTCTGAATCTGACCCATGGAAGTGCTGGATATCTCTCCTACGTGATCAGCGGGTTTGCAGAACTCAACGGGATACTCAATCTTATCTTGGTCACCTGATTTTCTGAGTTGAACTCCTTCGTTTTTCAGTTTGAGAAGTGAGGCAAGGTAAGCAGGGTTGATGAAGATATCCTTCCCTCGAACCTTGGTGACCATATAGTCCCGGTTATCATCGGCGACTCTTAGGTTAGCATAGAATTCCTTCACTAACTCGGGATAGGTAGCGTCACGTACTGAGAACAGCTCGGTCCAGCCGTTCTTTGAGATCCACTCACAGAAGGGTTGCTCAGCCTCCACAAATCCCTTCGAAAACCAACGAGAGTGGTCAACCTTGCACCCCCTAACACTCTCGTATACCAGTGAGTAGGTTCTCTCTATGGGTTTCTTACCCTTGTCCTTCTGTTGTTTCCCTCTAGAAGAGGCAGCTTGGTTAGCAACGGTTTTCTTCCTTAGGGTAGTGACCTTAGAATGGTCACGCTGACCAGGTTCTTGAGACTTGGTGGGAGTCTCTCTATGTTCCTACTGAGCAGGAGATGGAGGGTTTTCATCGGAGCGATTATCGGCGTAACCGGCACCGGAGACATTCTGAGAATCTTTTGTCATGATTCGTATAGAAGTTTGAGAAGTTTGAGAATTTTTAGAGAAGAGTATTTGAATGCCAGAGATTTCTAAGTGTAAAGAGGTAAGAGTGGGAAATCGTTCACTATTTATAGAGATGTCGAGTTGATATGAAGCATTGAGGTGGCCGTTTGACCTCGAGATACTCAATCGACAAAGATTCTGGCATTTATGACACATTCGGCGCATGTATATTCTAATTATTGCGCTTACGTCATCCTAGGTGGCTATTTAATTCGCGTGTTTTGCATTAAGTTTTGCAACGGATTTTTACTCAGTGTTAAGGATTTCAAACGTTTAAAGTTCTGAGTAGTCAGTGTTATGCAAAGGAGTAATTCGTATGCTTAGTAGCTCAGCTTAAGATAAACACTCATCATGTATATTTACTCAGCATGTGATAGTTATTGATTTAGCATAACTCATTCAGTATAATAATTCACTCAACATGTATGTGATAGTTATTGTACTTGGAATTTATTGAAGTGGATTAAACATACCAATGGATTCTCTAAGTATGTTGAATTGCTCATGTGCCAGTGGCTTTGTGAAGATATCCGTAAGCTGCTCATCTGTTGGGACATAGGTCAACTTGATCTCTCCCTTGAGTACATGATCTCTGATGAAGTGATGTCTTATGCTGACATGCTTCATCCTGCTGTGCTGGATTGGGTTCTTTGATAGATCAATGGCACTCTTGTTGTCACATTTGACTTCAATTGTTCTAGTCTGAACGCCATAATCTTCAAGTTGTTGCTTAATCCATAGGACTTGAGCAACACAGCTTCCAGCAGCAATGTACTCAGCTTCAGTGGTTGATAGGGCTACTGACGCCGGCTTCTTACTGAACTAGGACACAAGACATCTTCCAAGGAAGTGACATCCTCCTGAGGTACTTTTTCGTTCAAGTTTGTCTCGTCCGTAGTCAGCGTCAGTGTATCCAATTAGTGTGAAATCATGAGTATTGGGATACCACAAACCTGAATTCACTGAGCCTTGCAAATATCTAAGGATTCTTTTTACAGCTATGTAATGAGATTCCTTAGGGTTAGATTGATATCTAGCACAATAACATACTGAGAACTGAATGTCCGGCCTACTAGCAGTTAAGTAGAGTAGAGAGCTAATCATACCTCGGTACAATCTGCTGTCTATTGACTTACCATTTTCGTCAGCGCAGAGGACAGTGTCAGTGCCCATAGAGGTAGATATTGACTTGCAATTCTCAAGTTCATACTTCTTCAATATCTCCTTAGCATACTTAGTTTGACTGATGAAGATGCCATTTTTCCCTTGTTTGATTTGAAGTCCAAGGAAGAAGTTGAGTTCTCCCATCATTGACATTTCAAACTCAGTCTGCATCTGCTTACTAAATTCCTTGCACATTGACTCGTTAGTGGCACCAAAAATAATGTCATCAACATATATCTGAGCCAGTAGGGTATCTTTACCCTTCCTCTTAATGAATAAGGTTGTATCAGATTTACCTCTGACATAATTTCTAGTCAGTAGGAAACTGGTCAGCCTCTCATACCAAGCACATGGTGCTTGCTTAAGGCCATACATAGCCTTTTTGAGTTTATAAACGTGGTTTGGGAACTTGGGATCCTCAAACCCTGGAGGCTGAGTAACATAGACTTCCTCGTTTATAACTCCATGAAGGAATGCACTTTTAACATCCATTTGAAATAATTTAAAGTTCATATAACTTGCATACGCACATAAAATTCTTATAGCCTCTAGCCTTGCCACTGGGGCGAAGGTCTCACCGTAGTCAATACCTTCTTGCTGACTGTAGCCCTGAGCTACAAGTCTTGCTTTGTTCCTGACCACGTTCCCTTATTCATCCAGCTTGTTGCAGAAGACCCATCTTGTTCCTATGATCTTCTCACTTTTTGGTTTTGGCACTAAGTCCCATACTTCATTTCTTCTGAACTGATCAAGTTCTTCTTGCATTGCATTCATCCAGAATTCATCGTACTCAGCTTCAGTGGAATTCTTTGGTTCCTGAACTGAGACGAATGCTACGTTGCTGAGTTATCTCCTGAGTTGATTTCTTATCATCAGGGTGTTTTCAGCAGCATCGAGAATGGCACTTTCTGAGTGTCCTCTTGGTATTCTGATCTCTTTTGGTAGAGTGATGTCTTGAGCTGGTTGTGTTTCAACAATCTCTACAGGTGTAGATTGGTCAGTGAAAACAATTTGAGTTTCACTTTTACCTTTGGTCAGCCCTTGAGGTAGTGACTCAGCGGCTGTTTCTTGGTTAGCGGGTGCTGAGTATGGATCATCCTCAGTCAGCTGCTTGTCTTTTCCTACAGGGTTAGTTTCATCGAACTCGACGTGTATTGACTCTTCTAAGACCTGAGTTCGTTTATTTAAAACTCTGTATGCTTTGCTGTTTGTTGAGTAGCCTAAAAAGATAGCTTCATCAGCTTTTGGGTCAAACTTAGCTAGGCTGTCTTTGGTATTTAAAATAAAACATTTACAGCCGAAGGCACGAAAGTATCCAATGTTGGGTTTTCATCCTTTCCAAAGTTCGTAGGGGGTCTTCTTTAATATGAGTCTAACTAGAGCCCTATTAAGTATGTAGCACGATGTGTTAACAGCTTCTCCCTAAAAGTACTTTGGAAGCCTATGCTCACTCAGCATTGTCCTGGCTATTTCAACCAAGGTTCTGTTTTTCCTTTCAACAACCCCATTCTGTTGAGGCGTTCTAGGAGTAGAGAAATTATGGTCAATGCCGTTGGCTTCACAGAATTCAACAAACTGTTGGTTTTTTAATTCTCCACCATTATCACTTCGGATGTGAGCTAACTTAAGGTCTTTATCATTTTCAAATTTTCTTACTAAAGTTGAAAACGTCTTAAAGGTTTCATCCTTGCTACTGAGCAAGATGATCCAAGTGTACCGAGAAAAGTCATCTACAATGACCAAGGAAAATCTTCTACCACCCAAGCTCAGCGGCTGGACTGGACCGAAGAGATCCAAGTGTAACAATTCTAATGGACGCTTAGTTGAGACAATGTTCTTACTATGAAAAGATTGCTTGGTTTGTTTTCCAGCTTGACAAGCGTGGCATAATTGACCTTTTTCGAACTTAAGTTCTGGCAGTCCCTCAACTAATTACTTTCTTGCTAATTTGGCCAGGAGGTCCATGCTTACATGACCAAGTCTCCTGTGCCATAGCTAGGAATTTTCTTCCTTTGACACTAAGCATACAGTTTTTGAAAATTTCTTTTCTAAGTTCAGCATAAAGACATTATCAATACGAGGGGCAGTTAAAATCAACTCATTTGTTTTACCCTCAAATATTTTACATCCAGTGTCATCAAATATAACTTTTCTCCCATTATCACATAGCTGAGCTATGCTGAGTAAGTTATATTTGAGTCCGCTGACTAGGGAGACTGACTCAATAGTAGGATTACCACCAACGGTTCCTGACCCTACTATCTTACCCTTTTTGTTGTCTCCGAAACTTACACTTCCACCTCGTTTACGCATAAATGTGATGAACTGAGTTTCATCACCAGTCATATGCCTCGAGCATGCGCTGTCAATGTACCACATCTTTGACTTCTCAGCACACCTCAGGCTTACCTGCAATATAGCTAGTTATCTTTAGGTACCCAAGTCTTTTTGGGTCCTTGTTTGTTAAGCTCAGCAGGTAAAGTATCATATTTAATCTTATGACGACACACTTGGACAGTGTGTCCATTTTTCCCACAGAAGTCACAGCTGGCCTTCCGTTTAGGATATCTCACTGACTGGTCAGCACCCCAGTGCTGAGCATGCCAGCACACCTTTGTGGTGTGTCCTTTCTTCCCACAGAAGTCACACTGGACATTCCACTGAGGATTCAATCTCTGCTGACTAGTACTTCGGTACTGAGTGTTCAGAGGAATATTTCTTTTATTTGGAACCTTGAGTTGGTTCTGAATAGTTGTGACGTCCTTTTTCAGTTTCTTAGAATCTGATTGGACCTCAGAGACAAACTTTTGCATAATTTCTACGTTGCTATGCAAAGTTGAGTTGTCTTGGAGAAGATATCGAAGGTCACTCAGTTTGACCTCCTCAATCTCGTCACATCGCCTACTGAGTGCTCTAACCTTCTTGTTACACTTTTTGATAAGTCTGTAGAGATCACTCAGGGCATTGATCATTTCATTTCTGAGCAAGGGTAGTGATATTACCTCAGTTGAGTGTGCCTCATCGTCAGATGCAACGGAGGGGTCAGCATGCTCAGAAACACAAGGCTCAGCAAGCTCATCTGCCATGAAGCAGATCTTTGCTGACTCAGTGGCATCGTCTCCTGATGATGATGACTCATCACTATCACTCCAGGTTGCCACCATTGCCTTCTTGCTGTTCTTCTTTTCCTTCCTTAAGGTAGGACAGCTTGATTTGATATGGCCAGTTTGATGACATTCAAAGCATGTGATTGGCTTTGAGCTGTCCTTCTTGTACTTGCTGTCGCTGGACTCAGCTTTGTACTTATCAAACTTCTTGTAAGGCTTCTTTGAATACTTATCATTCTTTCTGAACATCCTTTTCATTTTTCTAGTAAACATGGCCATCTCTTCATCGTCTGTTGAGCTCCCATCAGTGGAGTCAGCTTTCATGACAAGAGACTTTTGCTTCTTGTCCTCAGACTTCTCCTTCACCTCAAAGTTCTTCATTGAGATCTCATGGGTCAGCAGCGAGCCAATGAGTTCATCATACTTATAGGTGGTTAAGTCTTGAGCTTCCTCAACAGCAGTTTTCTTGGCTTGCCAGCTTTTTAGGAAGACTCCTCAGTATCTTCTTGACTTGCTCTTCCTCAGTAAAGATCTTGCCAAGTCTCTTAAGCTCGTTGATAATGTTTGTGAACCTTGAGTTCATCTCAGAGATTCCTTCATCATCATTCATTTCAAACAGCTCGTACAACCTCATGTGCTGGTTCACCTTAGACTCCTTAACTTTGTTGGTTCCTTCGTAGGTGACCTCCAGTTTCTTGCAGATCTCCTGTGCTGACTCACAACCTGAAATTTTATTGTACTCTACAGCATCTAACGCACAGTGAAGCATGTTTATAGCCGAAGCATGATTTTGTAGCTTCTTGAGATCATCTTCTGTCCACTTAGTCTCAGCTTTAACAACTGTTTGGCCGTCAATAGTTTCAATAGGAACAAATGGGCCTTGGACTATAGAAAGCCATGCACTCATATTTGTTGCCTGAATGAAATTTTTCATTCTGTTCTTCCAAAAGGTATAGTTAGACCCGAAGAACAGAGGAGGCCGAGTAATGGACAGTCCCTCAGGTAAAATCTGAGTTGTCTGATTTCCTGGGAGGAAACGAGTGTTGTTCTCAGCCATTGTGGGGATCAGCTCAAGATAGTTATATCTTGCTCAGTGAGCTGTTAAGCTCTGATACCACTTGTTGGTCCCTTATAACGTGACAAGGTTAGTTCCAAGGGGGGGGGGATAGGAACTATTTAAAATTTTGTCCGTTAAGGCTGACTTCTTTTCTTAAGAAAAGGTTTACACAGCGGCGCTAAGTAATTCTAAGACACAAGCTTAGTCAACTTGTGACTAAGTCTGTTTATTTCCTTGAGTCAAGAGATAGCACTTAGAGTCTATTCCTAAACTCAGCTTCTTAGTGCACTCAACTCAGCGTGAGTTCGTTACTTAGTCAGTTTTATAGCAAGCAATATATAAAGGAGTTTAAGGGTTAGAAATATGTTACTCAGCAGACATATCCTGGTTCGGCCTCTCCGCCTGCGTCCAGTCCCCGGAACGCGTTCCGAGCTTTTTGAATTCTCTACTGAGCTCTTTAAAGGTAGAGCACGAAACCTTTTACAATAGAAGCTGAGTATACAAGAGTACCTTCCTCTATACCTCTACTCACTCCTATAACTACCGCTGAGTACTATAACCGAGTACTCAGCCTCTCCTTTCTATTCTTCTAGAAATGATAAAGTGTTTGTCCTAAACAACAATTGCTAAGACACTTTAGATGATTGAAATCACTCTAGACTTTTACACAATGATTGGAAATTGGTGTAAGATTTTGCTTTGCTTTTCTCACAGAACTTCAAGTATGAATTTGGACAGCGTTTCGACTAATTAAAGATCTGCATCGAATGAAGCAAATGAGAGGCCTATTTATAGTGACACTTGAGGCACCAGTGATTTCGAATTTCGAAATAACCGTTGGAGGCAAACGGCTTCCTGTCGTTGTCACTCAGGACGTGTTCAGTGTCGTTGGCCAATGAGATTCTTGCATCTTCTGTGTACGGCAGTGCCCAACAGCTTTTCGTCAGATAAACAGAATGTTTCGACATTTACGGCAAAGTCTTCCAGACAGCTTCCTGCGCCTTCTGAACTTTACCCAAAGTAGAAATACTTTGTCTAGAAGTTGGTTCTGTTTTGCCGCTGACCTGACTGCATTGTCGCTCAACTCAGCAGCTTCCTCTTGAAGCTTTTGTTAGAAAGCTTCTCGATTCTTCTTCATGCTGAGTCGTCGTTTCACTTGATACGTCTGCGTCTTATCTTCTTGGGCCGTGAGGTCTTGATGTGTTGACTTGGGCTTGACTTCCACTTATGGGCCTTTAGACTTTTTATCTTAATGTCTTATAAAACAATAAACTCAACATTGAACAAACACATTAGTGTGAATAAATCAAAGCATTTAAATTTAATGTGTTAGAATATTTTTTATCAATTACTTAAATAGTTTTGTCAAATCAAAATCATGTGGAAAGGTGTTTCAACAAAAAGAAATTGAAAGATAATTACAGGCTCTCTGTATCTTTAGACTACTGAAAATCTATCTTAGTTGGGGGCAGTAATGGTTTGCTAGAACCCACTTACTGTCTGTGGGTCGTGATTCCACCACTATTAACTAAGGATAGTCCCATGAGATTGTGCACATAGAACATCTGAGTTGGAACTTATAAAACGTTACATTAGAGAGATAAAATTAATTAATTGATTGACAGTGAAACGTCAAGGTAATTAATTAGTGGGGAATTAATTGACTAATTATTACTTTGTATCAATGTAATCAATTAATAGATTTAGGAGTTGAGTATTTAATTTATTAATTATTTTGCAGAATAATTAGTTTATAAATTAATGGAATTACGTTCGGTGAAGAATTAATTGAATTAGTACATCAATTTATTAATTATTGTAATTTATTTATTGATGTATTTAAATTTAACCTAATTATAATTAATTGCATAGAATAAATACTATTGGTATTTATTTATTTATGTAGTTAGATTATGATTGGATTAAATATACAATTAACCAATTAATCCTAATCCAATTAGGTATAGGATTACACTATATATATAAATTGAAACACATAATGCTCTTAACCCTACATCAAATTTCGGGCAGGCCCCTATTTGTACAATAGGTAGTTCAGCCAAACAGTAAACGCATCTCCCGTATTAGTTTGTTCTTCGGCTAGCACCAATTCCAGCTCAATAGTTGTTCGTGCACCTGACTTTGGAGATCGACTACCTTATGGATTCTTCAGCCGTCTCTAGAAGAGACAGAATAGGTAAATTTTATTCCTTAAATGGATTAAAACGATTTTATTCAATCAATGGTTGACGGACAAAGATCAAATAGAAGGGACTTTAAATAAATTTTAAACTGCAATTCTATTGTGCTATATTTGATTAACTGGCTATAATCCTTAATTGTGGTATCAGGGCATTGGTTTAGCTATTCTATCATGGGAATATGACCAAATGGAAAGATCATGTTACACTAACCGGGTTTTGAGACGGATGAAGATGATAACCAGTCACAACCTAGTTGTGGTTTTTCTCCTAAATGGTAGTGCCATTAGTTAGAGGTCCTCGAAACATCCAACCATTGCCGATTTTACAACGGAAGCCGAGTCATCGTTGTATTCGATGCTATAGAGGAAGTAGTTTGGATCAAGAAGTACATAACTGATTTAGGATTAGGTAAAACTATCCTAGGCTCAATTAATGTTTTCTATGATAATAATGGGGCCATAACACAAGCACTGGAGCCCTGATCACACAAGAGATACAAACATGTACTTAGAAAGTATCACCTCATCTGAGAGATCCAAGCTAAAGGTGACATTACATTGCAAAGATTTGACACCAAGAACAATGTCACATATCCGTTTACCAAGGCAGTTGCACATCGCCTACATGATGGTCATACTAGATCTATAGGGATTAGGGCAATGCCCGCTTAGAACTAGTCCAAGTGGGAGACTATTGGTGTGCCCTAGTTTGCAGACATTGCTTCTTGTATGTTGTATTATACTTTGACTATTCTTGTATAGATATACTATTTGTGGCATATTAATAAAAGTATTAATTTAGTTCATTTATAATATGATTAGAGCATCCATTAATTAACAATCGTAAAACAATATCCCAAGTCTATTATATCATGGGAATGATTAGAACCACAAACTTGTATATTTGATGATTGTATGGTATTAATTAATACTAGACATACTACTTGTTAAGTCAGTTATGAATAAGTACTACATACATCTGACTGCATTGATCCGTCCGAGAAAACTAAATGGTGCTTGTGTCATAAGTTTTCTTAAATAGGTCTCTAATTGTCTTTAGACTAGATTTCATTATAATATCAATGTAGGATCCGATTCAAGTTGACAAACCCCTAACAGATCTGTAATAGGATGCCAAATACGGGTATGATTGGGTGAACAAGCGAACATATTGACATTTATAGTGAAGTGATGGAATTACCACTCATATCACAATAAGATGATATCACATGCCACTTGATAAGTGTATGACCATACCTTGATAAGTAGTTTACTTATTTGATTCATCAATCTACTTAAGATTAAGAAATGTCATAAACAATAGAGAGGATGACAGTTGTCGTGCTTCTAGTTTATGATACCAATATCAAATGGTAAAATAAATTGAGAGATAACTACATGATTTCTGAATCTTTAGACTGTTGAAACTCTCTCTTAGTTGGGGACAGTAATTGTTTGCTAGCACCCACTTATTGTCTATGGACCGTGAGCCCAAAACTAACTAAGGACAGTCTCATAGGATCGTGCACATAGAATATTTGAGTTGGAACTTATAGAAGGGTACATTAGAGTGATGAAATCCATTAATTTATTGACAGTGAAACCTCAAGGTAATTAATTAGTGGCTAATTAATTGATTAATTGTTATTTTGTATCAAGGTGATCAATTAATAGATTTAGGAGTTGAGTATTTAATTGATTAATTATTTTGTAGAATTAATTAATTAATTTGTAAATTAATAGAATTACGTTCGATGAATAATTAATTGAATTATTATATCAATTTATTAATTAGTGTAATTTATTTATTAGGGTAATTAAATTT
This sequence comes from Euphorbia lathyris, assembly GCF_963576675.1. Taxonomy (NCBI): domain Eukaryota; kingdom Viridiplantae; phylum Streptophyta; class Magnoliopsida; order Malpighiales; family Euphorbiaceae; genus Euphorbia; species Euphorbia lathyris. The sequence continues at coordinate 46,069,325 of NC_088913.1, forward strand.
AATATAATTATAATTAATTACTTAGAATAAATACTATTGGTATTTATTTATGTAGTTGAATTAGAATTGGAGTAAATATATAATTAACCAATTAACCTTAATCTATTAAAATAGGTATAGGATTACATTATATATAAAAATTGAAACACATAATGCTTCTAACCCTACATCAAATTTCAGCCAGCCCCCTATTTGTACAATAGGTATTTCGGCCAAAAAGTAAACACATCTCCCGTATTACTTCGTTCTTGTTTTGTTCTTCGACTAGCACCAGTTCCAACTTGATAGCTGTTAGTACACCTAATTTTGAAAATCAACTACCTTATGGATTCTTCAGCAGTCTCCAGAAGAAACAGAATGGGTAAGTTTTATTCCTTAAACGGATTAAAACAATTTTATTCAATCAATGGTTAATGGACAAAGATCAAACAGAATGGATTATAAATAAATTTCGCTGAGCTATAGTTGATTAATTGGCCATAATCCCTAACATAAAGTAACCTTATTATTATTATTATTATTATTATTATTATTATTATTATCAAACTCAATATTATTCAAAGCAGCAGTTTGCTTTATGAAATGGATAATTAGCATGACCTAATCGGGCATGCCACATAGGGAGACTAATGTTAAATGCTTGAATCTGTGACTGTTTTGGAGATGGCAGCGATATGGTATAGAGCCCATTTTTATTCAACCCGCGCTAAATCACCTTATTTGTCCTCAAATCCTTCAAAATAAAATGATTAGCAAAGAATTTAACAAAAACAGGATTAGAACGGGTTAAATAAGACAAATACAATATATTATTAATAGTTTGAGGAACATGAAGAATATTCTGAAATTGAACTGGAGTATCTGAAATAGGAAAGGAAGAATTGACAATGTTAGAGATAAGGATAAAATTTCCTTTACCTACTATAACTTCATCAGGCCAGTGTATTCATTATGAACATGAAGATTTCTCAAGTCAGCTGTGAGATGATGAGTTGCACTAGAGTTTAATAGTCAGTCTATTGATCTGGAGTGTGATGTAACTACCATGATTGAGGACAGTCTGAAAGAGCATCTATTGTTGAGATTAAATCTGGGAGATGGGCACTGTTTTGCAATATGACTACAACCCTTGCAATTATGACAAGTAATGGTTGAGACGTCGAATGGAGCAGTTGTAGTCCAAATCGCACGATTAACTGTGGGGTAAGGAGAATGCCACGACCATATGAAGGTGTAGTACAATTGGAGCGACCACGACCCCTTCCACACCCATTAGTTCGTGCAATATAATGAATTGATGGTGTGAAGGAGGGTGTAATAATTTCTCTGCTCTATTGTTGTCCTTCACTATAGAGAAGACCGATAAGATCATCAAAAGAAATTGACTCAAGATGAGCCTCCAAAGCACGATGTAGACACTGGGGTCGGAGGACCGATGAAGAAAATCTATCAAAAGGAATCCAAATTAGTCAATTCAGATAATCGACGAGACGATAAAAATAATAAATAAAAATTTAATTCGGAGGAACCATTAAAACCGGGTCGATTAAATTCTAAAATTAAATCGAGGCGACGGTTGAATCGGTTCCACGACAGAAATTTTAATCCCCGCGTTTGCATTTTTTGTTATCTTGTTCAAATTAATTGCAATATTAATTTAGGCAGAACCTTAGGTCGTTAGTTTTAATTGAATTTCAAAAATCGAAGGAATATTTAAAAACTCGATTTAATTATTCCTTCGAACAAAATAGTGTGTTTATTCCTTTTTATAAAAATCATTTTTTGTTTTGTTATTATTTATTTATTTATTTTACTTTATTTTATCTTAAAAAGCGGCCCTGTCGGGGGCCGCTAAATTTCATCATAGGTCTTTGAAAGACCCGTGATGGGGCTGGACCTGCGCTTGGGCCGCCCAAGCCTAGCCCATTTGCATTTGGCTTTGGCCAAGTACAAATTACTGCACTTGGCCGAAGCCAAGTGTAGATTGCCCTCGGTTGAGCCGAGGGCAAGTTGCCTCTTGGGCTCCGTGCCTATAAATAGCAGGGAGCCCGAGGCATAAAAAATTACATCCCGAACCCCTGGTGGATTTTTGTTAAACACAAGACTTATCAAAACACAAAAAAACATGGCTCTAAAACACTACTAATCGACTGATTTGGACTTTGTTACCCGATAAGGTAACAATCCGAGGACTAGACCTTTTTTTACGTTTTTATTATCTTAATTTGGTAAATTAATTTATGTTTTTTATTTGTAAATATTTGTTATTCGTATTTAATTTAAAAACTTCGTTTTTGTAATCCTAATACGAATCGTGACCCGATTTAGGGGTAGTTCGAGATTAGAATGCCATATATCCGTTATTTGAAAATGTTTTAATTGAAATTTAAAATAAAAAAAACTTGATTTTATTAATCCTATTACGATCCGTGATCCAATTTGGGGTAGTTTGGGATAAAATGTCGAAATAAGTGAAGTTTAGCCCTTTTCTGATTTTTTTTTATAAAAATAGGGACTGTTTTGGATATTTGGAACGATTTAAATGATTTAAATGTTATATAACTAAAAGTATATGTACCATGAAGTATAAGTGAAAACACTAAATAATAGTCATATATATATATATATATATATATATATATATATATATATATATATATATATATATATACTGCTAATAGGGGTATTTTACCCCTATCTTTTAGCGTGATTTACGGGTTGATTTTGGATAAAATAAATAAGTTTAATTACAAAAACAAAGTGTTTTGATAAAATAAAGAAATAAAAATAAAACTCGTACTTTCAGTTGATTTTCCGTGCTTTTGATTAGTTTAGGAAATAAAAACGCCAAGCTAACTCGGCTCGCAAGATTTGTATTTCAGCTACGAGCTAGGAGCAAAAATCTACTCCAATACGCGGGGCGTATCATCCTTTACGCGGGGCGTGAAACATGTTGTCAGCAATAATTGCCTTATCCGCAGGCGCCATGTGGAATTGACTCAGCATACGCGGGGCGTATGCCACCCTACGTGGGGCGTATGACACATGTCGGAAATGATTGGCCTAATCCTGAAAGTCAGACTGCACTGTCTCCCTGAGTCAACTCTTCGTACACGGGGCGTATAACCATACACGCGAGGAGTACCAGGCAATTCCTCAATGATAATAACTCAGAGACTCTTTTACGCGGGGCGTACTTCAGCTACGCACAGCGTAAAAGTTCCAATTCTAGGAATAAAACTCCAGAGACTCAAACACGCGGGCGTACCTTAGCTACGCAGGGCGTGATTGAGACAACAAGACACGGAATTGGTCCACATGCAGGAGATTTCTGACGGAATGGGCATTTACGCGGGGCGTAGACCACCTTACACGGGGCATATCATGGGATTTCTGCACCAAATAATGTTGCTCCATACTTATACTTTGTGAAATTACAACATTGCCCTTGCTTGATGTCTATAAATAGGAAGCTCTTGAACTTCATTTGTAACAACCAAGAAATAATTACACACTAGAGAGCAAACTATACTTGTTTTGATTATTGTTGTAGTATAGATTCAGTTTTTGTAGCTAAACTCTCCACCTCGAGAGCTTGTTCGGTTGTTTCGGCATTCCATCGAAGTTCCGCTCCACCATTCGTCACCAAGCTCGAGAGTTCCACCTCCACGACCTAGGAGACGGCTTTGAGTCCGGTTAGCTAGTTTCAAGGGCGGATTCTCCCTTTTTACGTGCTAATTAGCTTGTACTCTTCCTATGTACTAGGCTTGGTTGTATTCCATTTATATACATTTCATATTTATAATTTCATGATTTATAATCTCTATTTCTCTTTACGTGCTAGTGTTTGCTGCTTGTTTTGATATTGATAATTGATTATTGTGTAGGAGAACGCGATTTCCGACGCCATACGGGCTATCTTTAGGGAGTTATATAGGTGTTGCCCTACCGGAAGTGACAAACCGGAAACCGTAGGAATTGACAAACCACGGAACTTACGGGCCCTAGTTTCTAATTCCCCCGCATTAGACACGCCTTGACTAGGAATCACGTAGTCTAAGTGCTTCACGGGTCGGTCCTACTACACTTAGTCATCTTTGCAAGAGTAAATTATTATCCGTATACATTTAGAGTCGTTATTTATCGTGGTTATAACTTATCATTATTCATCCCACTTCATAGGGTTTTAGCTACATAAATCTGTGTCGCCAATAGTTAGGAATAATGTGTAGTTGTGTCTTACTTTACCCCAAACTAATCGTCGCTTAAATAACATACGAAACCAAGTCATCTAATACTTGTAATTATAAATCCCGTGGATTCGATACCCGGTCTTAACCGGATTATTACTTGATATGACGGGGTACACTTGCCCCTAAGTAGTCGTAGCGTCTAGTAGAGTTAAGAGCAATTTATAAAGATCACATCCATAGATATAGAGTCCGCACTCATAATATATACATTTCGTCCTTAGGAAACCACTACACTAGACGGTACGTATCAAGTTTTTGGCGCCGTTGCTGGGGATTTATAATCTCCTACAATATTAGACAAAAACGTTTCATTGTTAGTTTAAGCATTCTTTTTGTATAAATTGTTTATATATACCTTGACTAACATTATTCTTTCTTGTTGATAACCTTTTATACTTCTTTTTACTTTATGCACACCCGATCTAAGAGTGATTCTCTCGTACCTATTGATCTCGAAATTGAACGTATTCTTTGTAGGTTACGTAGAGAAAGAATGGCAAACCCCAACGCCGAGGTCAACCAACCCGATGGAAACCAAAGGCCACACGTGAACAACATCCGCAGGGGCAATGATACGCATTCGATGATGGAGATCCTTGCTCCACATCGCCCCCAGAATCGTAATGGCATTGTCGCTCCCACGATCCCAGCCAACATATACGAGATCAAGACCGGCATTATCCAACTGATACAACAATGTGGTCAATTCGGAGGGGAACTCCATGAGAACCCCAACGAACATTTGGATAAATTTCTTATGTGTACCGATACCTCTCAGCAAAATGGTGTTCCCGTTGAGGCTGTGAGACTAAAATTGTTTCCTTTTTCATTGACAGGACAGGCGTTGTAATGGCTACACTCATTGGAGGCGGGATCCATCACGTCATGGGAGGAGCTCGAAAAGGAGTTCCTTTCCTACTATTTTCCGCCATCCAAAACAGTCAAGTTACGGACCGATATCACGTCCTTCAGGCAATTGGAATGCGAGGCCCTTCACGCAGCTTGGGCTAGGATCCGGAAGTTGCTCCGAAACTGCCCCCACCATGACATCCCGAAGCACGATTGGTAAGCACTTTTTACCACGAGTTAACCCCCACTAACCGTGCGACTGTTGATTCCGCTGTAGGTGGGGATCTATTTCGGAACTCAGCTAGTGAGGCCTACGAGCTCATTCATGAGCTCGCAAGGAAAAGTGTGCAATGGCAAGAGGATTGGCTTGCCGGCCCGTCACGACACCAGACGTTCGCTGTGGAGAAAGAGGCTCCGAAAAGCTCCATAGCAGAAATGAACAAGAAACTTGGCTCATTGATCGCCCAATTGAGCCTCAATAAAAGTGTGCAGGTCCTGATGTGCACTCACTGTGGTGGAGACCATGATGCGTTTAATTGCCAAACCGGTAGCCTTTTTTCCGGCGATGCCGAAAACGTAAGTTATATAGGAGGCAACCAAAGGTATAATTCTCATCCGAACTCCTATTCTCACCACAATAATAATAATAATAACGGCGGATGGAGGCCCCGGTACCAACACCCGAACTTGTCATATGGAAATAATAATAACGTGTTGAGGCCCCCATCCGGCTTTGAGCAGGAATTTCGGGAAAACGGGCTCGGGCAATCACAAGCCACACCCGGTAATCGGAACGCCCCACCGTCCAACAATGTACACGACCAATCGGTCACGTCTTTGTTGAAGGACATATTAACCCGTCTTTCCGATAGCGAAGTGTTTTGTAGGGATCTTAGCCGCCAGGTGGCCCACCTAAACCGTCAACAACAAGAAAGACCACTAGGAACCCTCCCGGCGAACACTGAACAAAACCCGCGGGGTAAGAATCGGGAATCCGAACAGGTGATAACGCTCCTCAACAATAGGAATTCGGACCCGTCAAGTTCCAACCCGGACATCTTGCCCTAAGCCGCGGCATGAGAAAGTCGAGCTACTTCGACTATAAACGTAGCATTGGTTTGAATTACTCGAACCCTCTTGTTTATATGTATTATAAATTTTTGTTCTCTTCTCTTTTCTTTATTTTTCTTCCTTTTTTAGTTATTGTTCTACATTTTATTTTTGCTTGTGTTTTAATCTTTGCTCTCATTTTTATTTTTAGCATAGTTTCTATTATTTTTATAAAACCAAAAGAAAAACAAATCCCACATTAATCCAAAAAAAGTTTAAGGTACGCGGGACGTATAACCCCATACGCCCCGCGTATCTTACAATTAATCCCAAATAAATGCCACATAGAGGACACGCGGGGCGTACCCTAGGGTACGCCTCGCGTATCCTCGGGGAGTTGTGAATCACAACTCCCCATGGTAGCTTTTCCTTCCTAACCTCCCATCATTTCTCTTCCCCAAAAAATTTTCCCACTTCTCCACTCCACCTCTTCTTCCATCCAATCAACTTCCATCCTTTCAAATTCAAATCCTCAACCTCCCTCCACAATAAATTTACATTAACTACCCTCTTAATTTCAAAATTAAAACACCCAAAAACATTAATTAAACATAAAAACCATAAAAAAAACATTAACACCTCATTAATAACATCATAAATCAAAACTCCAAAAAAATTCAAAATACATCTAAAACCGAAATAGATTTTTCACATTCCGTTTTACGCGCGGCGTACTCCCCCGTACGCCCCGCGTCCCTGCCTTTTTCTTCCATCAAAAAGGGCAGGAGGTGCACTACGCGTGGCGTACCCCCATGTACGCCCCGCGTATCGCACCCCTATTGTGCAATTAAGCGCTCAAAAGGTGGGATACGCGTGGCGTGGCAGCTTCACGCCGCGCGTACCCCTCCTGGGGATCCGAGTTTTGCTTGGATCCCCACTTCCTTCCTATAAATATCCTTCCTTTTTCCTTCTTTTTCTCCACTCTTTAACCCAACTCTTCCCCAACACTCATCTCCCACTCTTTCTACTTCTCCTCCATTCCTCACTATTGTCGTGGCACGAAAAAGAGCCGCCGACATACGCCCCCCACGGTCCACTTGGGCCCGATCCTCCCGTTCCGCACAAAACCAACAATCACCTCCACCTCCTGAACGGGAGAAAACTCCACCACTCACCCGTCAATACCGGGCTCCTTTTCATCTCCTCACCGAGGAGGAGGCCCAAAGGTACGAAGATCTTTGTGCCGCCACCGTCATGGAGCTTCCCTATATCCCGCGTAGCGTGCTCGATCAACACGATCTCGGCACGCCTTTTGAAGCTTGTCTCCGTGCCCTTGGGTGGTACGACATCTATAGTAAAGAATACCACGTGTACCCATCACTAGTGGTGGAGTTCTACACCACCCTCACCTCCAACAACGTCCCTAGAGCCGCACTCTTCAACTTCCGCCTCCACAACCGCCCCTTCTCCATTGACACTCAATGGCTCCAACACCATTTCACTTCCCAAACGGAGGGGGGAAGATCTAGTTGGCCCGACGGCATTGCCGCTCATGAGTTTTGGGCCTCCATTACCGGGTCTGATGACTATCACGTCTCCAACCTCCGCCCATCTCTCATCCGTGGCCCTATCCTCCAACTTCTCCACCGCTTCATCTCATTTTACTTCTCGGGGAAGTCCGAGATCTCTAAGGTCAACAAACACGAACTGTTGGCCCTCTATTGTTGTGTCAATGGGCTCACCTATGACCTCGCCTATCACGTGGCTGCTCACCTCCACTCCACGCCCATTCGAAAGCGGGCCAAGCTCGGTTTTGGCCACCTCATCACCATCTTCGCCCTCACCGCTCTCGGTGAAGCTGCCCTCGAGCGCCTCCCGCGCCTTGTGCCTCGGCCATTGGACAAAAACGCTTTTAAATCCTTAAAGCATCCAACTTCCGGCCCGGGCGAGACTTCGGGGGCGGCTCACTCCAATGAGGAAGGGGACTCGGATTCAAGCTTGGGTCTCAACTTTAGCCCCCCGCCTCTCCACGACTTCAACGCTCTTTATGCTCGTTTGGATATCTTGGAGGATAACCAACGTCGTGATCGGGCCCATTTCGACTCCCGCTTCGATGCCCTCGAGGCTCAAAAGCTAGCAGATAGGGCTAACTTTGACGCATTCACCAACGCCTTCTACACCCACTTCAACATCCATGACAATCCGCCTCCACCACAACCATAGTTTCCATTTTTCTTTCTCTTTTATGTTTTCTTTATGTATTTTCTTTTGTTATTTCCTATCTTATTTTTATGTTTTTAATGTACGATGTTGTTTCTAATTAAAAACTTTAAGTTCCGTTTGTGTTTTGTGCTTTCGTTGTTTTCGTTTTTATTGTTTAGAATAACACCACACAGGGCGTACCCCATGGTACGCCCTGCGTACCCACCATTTTTATGCTTAAAAAAGTCCAGAAACTCAAACACGCGGGGCGCCCTGTTCATGCGCCCCGCGTATTTGAGTCTCTAACCCCAAATGCAATAAAAACGCCGCCTATGCGGGGCGCCCCCCTGGGCACGCCTCGCGTAGGGCCCCTGACCACTAAGGGTCTTCTTTTCCTTTCCTTACTTTATTTTTGTTTTTGTTTTAACCTCTTTTTGCGACGCCCTTGGAATAGGCGTCATTTTAAATAACGCGGAGGGCCGTGCAATCCTGCACTTTTAGTTTGGTTTGCACTACCAAAAACAAAAATAAAAATTTAATAACAACAAAATAATTAAACTAATTTATTTACTCTTTAAAATTTTTCCGATACGCCATCCCTCCTTCGGAAATTAACTAAAGTTCCGTTATTTGTCATCAAAAATAAAAGCGTCGGAACATAAAGGAATGATTCAATTAAGAGATTTTAGTCTTAATCTTAAAATTAGGGAATTTGTGCAAAACTTAGGTTAGTACTAAACTAAGGCATTGAGGCTTAACCCAAATGATATCTCCATAATAAACTTTAAAAAGGCAATAAAAACGGGATAGTTGAGAATTTAGCGAAGACTTGATAGTACACAATTTGAACCCGAATCTTTGTGAGGTATTTTTGAGCCTAAAGGAGTTCGTACGAGAACTCCGATTCCTTCACAATTTTTCGAGAGCTTTGACTTCACTCGACTCATAGAATTTGCATCCAATACCGGGTTAAGTACACTTATTTTTGGTAAAAAGGCAATAGATGATAAACCGAACCCACGTAGGCTAATTTTCCTTAATTTATTTTTCTCGTTTTCATTGAACATTAGGAAACCCCTTCGAGCCTATTAACCAATTTTTTTTTAATACCCTTTTAACATTTAACCCTTTTTCCTCTTGTTCGAATACCGACAAAACCAATGTGCACCTAAATCACTTGAAAAAAGTCACGGCCTTAACAAACGAGCACCATAAGCCTTCAAAATATTATTTTTGTGCCTCTATCAAAACAAAAAGGCATTCTCAAGCTGCACCCGAGCAATTTTGAAGTGTATTTTGTAAAAATCGCCAAGGCCGAAATAAACAAAAACACGGTGCAAACACAAAATGGTATTTTCGAACTCGAGTTTCTTTAAACTAACCACTAAAGAAGCCACCCACATTACAACCTCCCTCCGGGTTCATTTTTAATATTGCCTAACCATATTTTAGGAGAAAAAACCCGGATGAAAATGCAAATTCAACATGATCTCGAGTAAGTGCAAAGAAGAGTGCTAAAACACCGACCCACCTAAAATTAAGCGTAAGAGCGAAATCCCTTGGTGAGGTACTATCAGGTTCTCAAAAGATAATCAACCCCCGTTAATATTGCCTATTAATCTTGATCATAGAGGTTTCAAACAAGTTCGTACTCAATTGTTTGCGTAGGTACTTACCGAAACCTTTGCATAAAACCATAACTTTGAAATCACGCACTTGGCAAAACCAACCTTCGGTTTGTTTCTTAATTTTCTCAATCCCTTGTCTTTCGATTTCTTTTACTTGAGGACAAGTAAAACTTTAAAGTCCGAGGAGGTTTGATAGGGGTATTTTACCCCTATCTTTTAGCGTGATTTACAGGTTGATTTTGGATAAAATAAATTAGTTTAATTACAAAAACAAAGTGTTTTGATAAAATAAAGAAATAAAAATAAAACTCGTACTTTCAGTTGATTTTCCGTGCTTTTGATTAGTTTAGGAAATAAAAACGTCAAGCTAACTCGGCTCGCAAGATTTGTATTTCAGGTACGAGCTAGGAGAAAAAATCTACTCAAATACACGGGGCGTATCATCCTTTACGCGGGGCGTGAAACATGTTGTCAGCAATAATTGCCTTATCCGCAGGCGCCATGTGGAATTGACTCAGCATACGCGGGGTGTATGCCACCCTACGCGGGGCGTATAACACATGTCGGAAATGATTGGCCTAATCCTGAAAGTCAGACTGCACTGTCTCCCTGAGTCAACTCTACGCGGGGCGTATAACCATACACGAGAGGCGTACCAGGCAATTCCTCAATGATAATAACTCAGAGACTCTTTTACGTGGGGCGTACTTCAGCTACGCACGGCGTAAAAGTTTCAATTCTAGGAATAAAACTCCAGAGACTCAAACACGCGGGGCGTACCTTAGCTACGCAGGGCGTGCTTGAGACAACAAGACACGGAATTGGTCCACATGTAGGAGATTTCTGACGGAATGGGCATTTACGCGGGGCGTAGACCACCTTACACGGGGCGTATCATGGGATTTCTGCACCAAATAATGTTGCTCCATACTTATACTTTGTGAAATTACAACATTGCCCTTGCTTGATGTCTATAAATAGGAAGCTCTTGAACTTCATTTGTAACAACCAAGAAATAATTACACACTAGAGAGCAAACTATACTTGTTTTGATTATTGTTGTAGTATAGATTCAGTTTTTGTAGCTAAACTCTCCACCTCGAGAGCTTGTTCGGTTGTTTCGGCATTCCATCGAAGTTTCGCTCCACCATTCGTCACCAAGCTCGAGAGTTCCACCTCCACGACCTAGGAGACGGCTTTGAGTCCGGTTAGCTAGTTTCAAGGGCGGATTCTCCCTTTTTACGTGCTAATTAGCTTGTACTCTTCCTATGTACTAGGCTTGATTGTATTCCATTTATATACATTTCATATTTATAATTTCATGATTTATAATCTCTATTTCTCTTTACGTGTTAATGTTTGCTGCTTGTTTTGATATGGATAATTGATTATTGTGTAGGAGAACGCGATTTCCGACGCCATTCGGGCTATCTTTAGGGAGTTATATAGGTGTTGCCCTACCGGAAGTGACAAACCGGAAACCGTAGGAATTGACAAACCACGGAACTTACAGGCCCTAGTTTCTAATTCCCCCGCATTAGACACGCCTTGACTAGGAATCACGTAGTCTAAGTGCTTCACGGGTCGGTCCTACTACACTTAGTCATCTTTGCAAGAGTAAATTATTATCCGTATACATTTAGAGTCGTTATTTATCGTGGTTATAACTTATCATTATTCATCCCACTTCATAGGGTTTTAGCTACATAAATCTGTGTCGCCAATAGTTAGGAATAGTGTGTAGTTGTGTCTTACTTTACCCCAAAGTAATCGTCGCTTAAATAACATACGAAACCAAGTCATCTAATACTTGTAATTATAAATCTCGTGGATTCGATACCCGGTCTTAACCGGATTATTACTTGATATGACGGGGTACACTTGCCCCTAAGTAGTCGTAGCGTCTAGTAGAGTTAAGAGCAATTTATAAAGATCACATCCATAGATATAGAGTCCGCACTCATAATATATACATTTCGTCCTTAGGAAACCACTACACTAGACGGTACGTATCAAGTTTTTGGCACCGTTGCCGGGGATTTATAATCTCCTACAATATTAGACAAAAACGTTTCATTGTTAGTTTAAGCATTCTTTTTGTATAAATTGTTTATATATACCTTGACTAACATTATTCTTTCTTGTTGATAACCTTTTATACTTCTTTTTACTTTATGCACACCCGATCTAAGAGTGATTCTCTCGTACCTATTGATCTCGAAATTGAACGTACTCTTTGTAGGTTACGTAGAGAAAGAATGGCAAACCCCAACGCCGAGGTCAACCAACCCGATGGAAACCAAAGGCCACACGTGAACAACATCCGCAGGGGCAATGATACGCGTTCGATGATGGAGATCCTTGCTCCACATCGCCCCTAGAATCGTAATGGCATTGTCGCTCCCACGATCCCAGCCAACACATACGAGATCAAGACCGGCATTATCCAATTGATACAACAATGTGGTCAATTTGGAGGGGAACTCCATGAGAACCCCAACGAACATTTGGATAAATTTCTTATGTGTGCCGATACCTCTCGGCAAAATGGTGTTCCCGTTGAGGCTGTGAGACTAAAATTGTTTCCTTTTTCATTGACAGGACAGGCGTTGTAATGGCTACACTCATTGGAGGCGGGATCCAACACGTCATGGGAGGAGCTCGAAAAGGAGTTCCTTTCCTACTATTTTTCGCCATCCAAAACAGTCAAGTTACGGACCGATATCACGTCCTTCAGGCAATTGGAATGCGAGGCCCTTCACGCAGCTTGGGCTAGGTTCCGGAAGTTGCTCCGAAACTGCCCCCACCATGACATCCCGAAGCACGATTGGTAAGCACTTTTTACCACGAGTTAACCCCCACTAACCATGCGACTGTTGATTCCGCTGCAGGTGGGGATCTATTTCGAAAGTCAGCTAGTGAGGCCTACGAGCTCATTCATGAGCTCGCAAGGAAAAGTGTGCAATGGCAAGAGGATCGGCTTGCCGGCCCGTCACGACACCAGACGTTCGCTGTGGAGAAAGAGGCTCCGAAAAGCTCCATAGCAGAAATGAACAAGAAACTTGACTCATTGATCGCCCAATTGAGCCTCAATAAAAGTGTGCAGGTCCTGATGTGCACTCACTGTGGTGGAGACCATGATGCGTTTAATTGCCAAACCGGTAGCCCTTTTGCCGGCGATGCCGAAAACGTAAGTTATATAGGAGGCAACCAAAGGTATAATTCTCATCCGAACTCCTATTCTCACCACAATAATAATAATAATAACGGCGGATGGAGGCCCCGGTACCAACACCCGAACTTGTCATATGGAAATAATAATAACGTGTTGAGGCCCCCATCCGGCTTTGAGCAGGAATTTCGGGAAAACGGGCTCGGGCAATCACAAGCCGCGCCCGGTAATCGGAACGTCCCACCGTCCAACAATGTACACGACCAATCGGTCACGTCTTTGTTGAAGGACATATTAACCCGTCTTTCCGATAGCGAAGTGTTTTGCAGGGATCTTAGCCGCCAGGTGGCCCACCTAAACCGTCAACAACAAGAAAGACCACTAGGAACCCTTCCGGCGAACACTGAACAAAACCCGCGGGGTAAGAATCGGGAATACGGGCAGGTGATAACGCTCCTCAACAATAGGAATTCGGACCCGTCAAGTTCCAACCCGGAGATTTCTGACGGAATGGGCATTTACGCGAGGCGTAGACCACCTTACGCGGGGCGTATCATGGGATTTCTGCACCAAATAATGTTGCTCCATACTTGTACTTTGTGAAATTACAACATTGCCCTTGCTTGATGTCTATAAATAGGAAGCTCTTGAACTTCATTTGTAACAACCAAGAAATAATTACACACTAGAGAGCAAACTATACTTGTTTTGATTATTGTTGTAGTATAGATTCAGTTTTTGTTGCTAAACTCTCCACCTCGAGAGCTTGTTCGGTTGTTTCGGCATTCCATCGAAGTTCCGCTCCACCATTCGTCACCAAGCTCGAGAGTTCCACCTCCATGACCTAGGAGACGGCTTTGAGTCCGGTTAGCTAGTTTCAAGGGCGGATTCTCCCTTTTTACGTGCTAATTAGCTTGTACTCTTCCTATGTACTAGGCTTGGTTGTATTCCATTTATATACATTTCATATTTATAATTTCATGATTTATAATCTCTATTTCTCTTTACGTGTTAGTGTTTTCTGCTTGTTTTGATATTGATAATTGATTATTGTGTAGGAGAATGCGATTTTCGACGCCATTCGGGCTATCTTTAGGGAGTTATATAGGTGTTGCCCTACCGGAAGTGACAAACCGGAAACCGTAGGAATTGACAAACCACGGAACTTACGGGCCCTAGTTTCTAATTCCCCCGCATTAGACATGCCTTGACTAGGAATCACGTAGTCTAAGTGCTTCACGGGTCGGTCCTACTACACTTAGTCATCTTTGCAAGAGTAAATTATTATCCGTATACATTTAGAGTCGTTATTTATCGTGGTTATAACTTATCATTATTCATCCCACTTCATAGGGTTTTAGCTACATAAATCTGTGTCGCCAATAGTTAGGAATAGTGTGTAGTTGTGTCTTACTTTACCCCAAAGTAATCGTCGCTTAAATAACATACGAAACCAAGTCGTCTAATACTTGTAATTATAAATCCCGTGGATTCGATACCCGGTCTTAACCGGATTATTACTTGATACGACGGGGTACACTTGCCCCTAAGTAGTCGTAGCGTCTAGTAGAGTTAAGAGCAATTTATAAAGATCACATCCATAGATATAGAGGCCGCACTCATAATATATACATTTCGTCGTGAAAACTCTACCACTAGGCGTCGCGCTATCAACTGCTAGTGGGAGTTGAACTTGGGCACTCCTATCTACACTCCACCCTACTTACCACTAAGACAATTGCTTCTCGTATGCATTATATCATGCGCGCTGCTTAATATACGATTGTGCTAGTAGCTTATATTGTTTAATATTTGACGCATGCACTTATTAATATCGATTAAATATGTATTATGAATTATTAATGGAAAAAAAAGAAATATGCATAATAATGAATTATTAATAGAAAAAAATACAAGAACATGCTCCAATTTCTTATTTATTTAATTCCTTTATATTTTTGTAATTTATGTCATATAAGAAATTATATTTTTTAAAACATACATTAGAATATATATTTTAACTTTTAAAACACGAACTATGAAGTTTAGAACGTACGACATATTTTTTAGAACATACGTTATGTTTTTTTAGAACATGTGTTATGTTTTTTCGAACATGAGTTATAAATTATATTATAGAACAAATGAAAAAACGATCCAGATATCTACTGATTTTTTTAGAATACTATACTTAATTTTTGGAACACAAACTATAAACTTTAGAACATATGTTATGTTTTTTAGAATATGCGTTACGTTTTTTTGAACATGAGTCATAAATTATATTATAGAACTAACACGAACTATGAAGTTTAGAACGTACGACATATTTTTTAGAACATATGTTATGTTTTTTCGAACATGAGTTATAAATTATATTATAGAACAAATGAAAAAACGATCCAGATATTTACTGATTTTTTTAAACATTATACTTAATTTTTAGAACACAAATTATAAAGTTTAGAACATATGTAACATTATTTAGAACATTGTCCTTAACATTTTAAAACATAAATTACAAAAAATGTAGAGGAATTAAATAAATAAGAAATTGGAGCATGTTTTTGGATTTTTTGTTCTATTAATAATTCATTATTATGCATATTTCTTTTTTTTCTATTAATAATTTATTATTATGCACATTTAATCGATATTAATAAATGCATGTGTCAAATATTAAACAATAGAAGCTACATGGACAATGGTATATTAAGCAGCGCGCTCCATAATAGACAAGAAAAACAATTGTCTTAGTATTAAGTAATATGGAGTATAAGTGAAGTGGCTAGGGTTTGAATCTCACTAGCAACATTTTGTTTTTATTGATTTTTATACTCAAAACGACGTAGTTTTGAGTGTTCTCACCATAAGAAAGTGTCATCACCTAAAAAATGGTTCTCACAAGTATATATATATATGTTAGGACTATTATTGAGTGTTTTCACTTATACTTCGTGGTACATATACTTTTATTAATATAGTTGGTATTGTTATATATATATATATATATATATATATATATATATATATATATATATATATATTTTGATATAGTTATAGTATAGTATTTAAGTATATTTATATTCTATTATTTTGTGTGTTTATATTTTTTTGGTATGTTTATCTATTTATATATGTGTAGTTATAATATGTTCATTTTGGGTTTTTTTAAGTGGTTTTAGTTATAATATATAGTTAGGGATATTTATGTTTTTGTATATTTATAAGTATGTATTAGTTTATATATGTATATGTATATTATAGTATATGGCATTTCTACTTTTACTTTTAGTAGTATCACTACAAAAAAAAAAAAAAAAAAAGTCTATTACGACACTTGTTTAACGACGTTTTTTGACATGTGTCTCTATATTTTAAAATTTAGCCACGCTTTTATATTTGTGTCGGTTTGTATTATCACTTAAGGACGCTTTATATTATACGTTGGTATTTAAAATAAAATAACTACGCTTTTAAAAAAAGCATCGGTATTTTTTTAAAATTAAAGACAGTTTAGAATTTGCGTCTTTAAAAAGTGTCGGTATTTTTTTATTTGAATATACTTTTATTTTTTTTATCTCCGTATTTAATATCCAACCAGGCTTTTTAATTTGTGACATCTTTTATATTCATTTAGTGATACTTTTAATTCTTATAATGAAATTTTTAATAATTTAACTATATATTTAGGAAAAAAAATGTCGGTATTTTTTATAATTAAAGATGGATTAAATGTGTCCCTAAATATTGGCAGCTTTTAAAGATTGAATTATATATTTAGAAATAAAAAATATCAATATTTTATTTCATTCAAATGATTATTGATAAAGGTGCCCGCTATGGTTAATGTTTTTTAAAAAATATTTACATATACAAAATTTGCACAATATTACATTAAAAAATTAAAAAAAAAAATAAAAAAGAAAAACGAGGGATGTTTTTCAGTTTTGAACGATTCTCTCCACTCTCTCTCCTAGCTTTTCACGTTCTAGACTCTCTTCTTTTCCAACTTTCTTCTCTTGGCTGTTTTCTCTTCTTTCATCTCCGGCGCTTTTCTCCTTTCTCCGGCCACCTCCATGGTTCGATTCTTCTTCTCTTTTTTTTTGTTTTATTATTATTATTATTATTATTATTTCCTGTTTAATTGACATCGACAGTTTATGCGATGGTAGCCCGGGCGACGACTTCGAAAGCGACTGCTTTCGGTGATGAGGCGGGAAGGCCGAATAACTCTCGTGACGGCAATTGAGTGTGTTACAACATTGGGTCTGTATAATTTTTAGGTATTATTTTAAATTATTTGTTCAATTTTTACATAAAAGAAGACTTTGGCATAATTATTCTTTATTTGGAGATTGATTTTCTTCATTGTATTAGGTAAATTTAGGAATTTAAATTAAATTTGTTTGACAGTTAGGTGTTTATAATTTACAGAATAATTTCGTTTTTAACATTGATAAACAACTTTTTTTATTAATCCCTTTTGTGTATCTATTCGTCGATTGGTCCCTGAAGGGCCGCATTCCCGTGGATTTGATGAGTTTGGTTCCTTCGTTCTCCGTCTTCCTGAATTCAAGTTTCAGTATAATTTCTCAATGGTCATCTTATCTTTTATCCGTTTTCTTTTAATTTTGTAAATTGGCGATCATGATGAATTTTGTTTGCTAAATTAGGCAACGATTGGTTTCATGTATTTTTCTCTTTCCCGGGGGCGAGGATATATTTCTCATGGTATATATGTTTTGTGTTGGCGGAAAGTTTTAGGATTTCACATTTGATATGAGAGTCATATGAATATGTTGATTAGTTCTGAGATAAATTGAATTTGCACGATGGATAATAATTTTATTAGTTCTTTAGGGTAAATTATATGTGGTATTTAGATAATAGTTTCTTCAAATTGAGTTGGCACATTCTTACTTTGTTATCAGATGAATTTTTCACTGTCCGAATGTTGATGATAAGTGCATACTTGACCATTGATCTGTTGTTTATCTTTGGTTTGTTTTTTCAGGTTATTTTCTGTACCGAAGACATGATTCTCTTGTTTACTTTGGGGAGCAATACATACACAAGTCAACCAAATTTAGAAGCAACTAGAGGTTATTTCTCTTAATATCTATATATTAGTACTTCTATTCTCTTCATTAACTGCAGTGATCATTATGTTCTTACGATAAATCATACATTTTGGTATAGAGAGATATCAATGATGAGTTAATGTTTTTTTATTACCCATCACACTAATGAACTATTAAATATGAACCTATAATTTTTTCTCTTCAAATGAGATTTTTCTGCATCAGTTTAATAATGTGTTCATCATCACTTTGTCATCATTCTTAATCATTTTTCAATTACTTTGGGATTGACTTTACTCTGAGAAATTAGCTTAATAGAATTTTAGAGTAGCCTTTGTGTTATCCATTTTTGCCTGTCTTATGATTGGTTCACCAATGCTTCTCTTCTTTCTTGTTCAAACTAGCGAAGGTTAGTATATCTAACTAGTAGAATTTCCTATGCCAAGCATTTGAAGGAGCTGAGTGCACCCTTGTTCCTTCACATATAGCAGGTTACGAAGTGATACGAATTTAGCAAAACAGTTTTGTCTTTTGGGTTACAGCTTCTACATTTGAGTTTATAAGCCTAAACAAATCATGTTAGATTTGGGACCCTAGAGCAGTTTACATTTTTGGTTTCTGTATTGCATAAAACATTTCATTTAAATGTAGTTTTTATATTTAAAAATCCTTGCACATGTTCACCTGTGTCAGGAAAATTATACTGTATTATGAGGGACAAGAAGTTAAGATTTTCTTGAATCATGATACGTGTTTGGTTGATCATATGGTCAATTGTGAGAAGGTCAGCAAGAAGTGGGAAGAAGCCTGCTCTAACAGCGGTGAGTTTCATTCTATCTCTTAATTTGATATCAGTTAGCTGCCATTTAACTTTGTTTCCTGTTTAATTATTATATTGTTATTTTTATCAGCCTCCTAACAGAAAAGGTGGAATTAATAAATCTGATGCCAACAAGAAGGATACATGGGATATGGTGATAGACGGCATGAAACTTTCAAAGTGTCGATGTGTTTGTCAAACTTCCAACCAAATCTTTATCCTTTTTTCTGTTTTTTTTTCATTTGAAATAAGTTTGCTAAAGTTGAAGCGTAACTGTAAAATTTCTTCTATGTAATTAAGTGCTAAAGTGGTACTTGTAACATTTGATTTTATTTTTTTATTTATTTTAAACCCGAATGTTTATTTATGAATTTTTTTTAGTTTAATTAATTTGATTGTATTCATTTATTTATTATGGAGTCCATAAATTATAAGAATAATAATAAATTTCATTCCGCCTAATTTATTGTCCAAACAGAATTAATCCTAGCTACATTGTAGACGCTTTTATAATAAAATGTCATAAATTTGTAGACGTTTTTCAATTAATGTCATTCACTTTGCGACATTTTGTTAAAACGTAGTCGAAATTTTGAAAATTAAAAATAAATATTATGGAAAAAGTTACGACAAAAAAAATGTAAATGTTGGTAGCATAACGACGCTTGTATGCAATATGTCGTCGGATTGAATTTACCCACACAAGGTTTTATGCGTCGTTAAAATTAACGACACGCGATTTAATGACGCATGCGACGACGCTTCTAAAAGCGTGGGTAAATGTTTAGGGACACCGAAAACTGTCGTTAAACCAAAAAATTTAGCGTCGTAATAGACCTTTTTTTTTGTAGTGTATATAGTTATATTTTACTCTTTGTATATATGATATAGTTTTTACTATTACTTGTATAAATATTATTTTGGTTATATTATTTTCTTATATATATAATATATTCCTTTTTCCTATTTCATTATTTTTGTTATATAAGTCATATCTTCTCTTTTAGTTATATAGGATTATATTATATAGATTGTGTATTTTTACTCTATTTTTATTATTTATAGTATATAGTTATAATGATTATTTTCCTTATATGTAGATTTATTAACTACTTTTATATATATATACATACACTTTAGGTTAAATGATTTTAGGTTTGATGTGTGGAATCCTATTGTTACACTTTAGCGGATTAAATAGGGTATAGAGGATTGATTTTCAAAAGGAGTGGAATTAAATCATAAAATGGGGGGTTTTAACTTGGTTTTTCTAATAAAAAATATGTAAATGTTTTCTAATGTAAATAAAATGTTTTGATTCTATATTCTCTCAAAATGATTTTTTCACAAATAATTCAACTTGTAACTATTTATATATTTACTATATTATCCTTATTCACATATTACAGATCTCTTGTTCAGGAAAATACAGCAGAAACCCATATATAAAAACTGGAGCAAAAACATAAAATGCATTTGGATTGCAATATGAATTTGTTCAATCATAAACTTGGCGACAAGTTCACAGGTTACATGAGCCCAAAAATGACACATGTATTAGTTTCTTATGCTACCATACCATGTGTTCATTTTGTACTAATTTAATAAAAATGTGAAGTTGAATTGATACCAATTTGGAGGAAATTGAACTTTATATATTATATCAGTTCATATCGCTTAAAAAGTGATTAGATGTTCAAATACCAGTAAGCTAAACAAGTCACTTGTTTGATACAAATAAAGTAGTAATTCCCAAGAGAAGAGAAAGCAATCATCACATATGAATAACATAACAAGTAGACTCAAAACCAGCAATTATATATAGAATAGAAAAAGAAAAACTAGCCAACAGTCTTAAAAGACTCATGGATATGCCTCAATGTATCTTCATCCTTATTCCACTCAAGAGTTGGAGCATTAACAAAATGAGCAAACAACTTATTATTAGCACAAGTAACCTTAATCAAGCTATGTTTTCCAACCCCATCAATCTCATATACATAATACAGTTGCCCATTTCCATCTTTCTTCTCTTCACTCTTCACACTATCAGCTCCTGCTATTAAATCCTGCAAATCCACATCAGACAACGCCAAGTTGTTTAAAACCATATCTTTCGGAGCTAACTTTCTGAATCCAGCAAGATATGTCAAGTACTCCTTTTCTGTCCTCTTTTTAGGATTGTAAAATTCGCTGTCCGTTCCATTTGTACCCTTTTCAACTTTCGACACTAATCGCTCTTTCCACCCATCTGGGACATCATACACGTATTCAGCTGAAGCTTTCTTGTCGGAATTCCCACCATATCCGCCGTAATTGGCCGCGCTGGCTGCTGTGCCGTAGTAGATATGGAACGTTTCTGCCACGGATGGAGGAGCGCTGGTTAATATTGTGCTGGCTGCAATTGTGGCTGTTAATGTAGTTAGGAGAGGTTTATAGGGCTGAATTGGGAGAAGGCTTTTCCACGGCGGAGGAATATGCGGTGGTTTTATGCTGGTGGAGGAAACACGGGCTGATGAGGAGACAACGCTGGCCATGAAACTCGAATGGCGTTGAGTGGATAATGTATTTTCTTTTATTATTATATATAAACTATGCCATAAAGGTTTGCCGAAAAGCATTATGATCCCTAAATCATTCCAATTTTGTGGATTGGATTTGTAACTTTTATTCTCATACATCATATACAATTAAATTTTTTTTTTCAAGTCACGTTAAGTCTTCCTAAAAAAAAAAAAAGTCAAATTAGTTAGTTTTCAAGCATTTAATTTAGTTCGAAATAAACTACTTTTTTTTTATGGATAAATCAAAACTTAAGAATTTTATTTGGCCTTAATCTATCAAAAATGTTGGCAATTAGTAAGGACGGAGCTACAAAAATCATGATTCGTTGACTGACCTTCCGACCCACATAAAACTGATGATACCACTTGTCACAGACACAGCCTCTTCACTATCTGTCGACCGTGCGACACTAGTAATTTCACCCCCGATTACTAGTTCAGCCTTAACCTCGTTTGCTAGCTCGAATGCTAGACAATGTTATGCAGCGGAAAAACAGGATCTTACACAAAGCCAAGTGAGGAAAACACTCTTTATTAGAAAAAGAATGCTTTACAAAGGTTAAATTACAAAGGAACTCACAAAGGCACTCACACTTGCTTACACTTTGTGGATTTTGTGGAATTGTGGAATTACAAATAAGCCTAACCTTCCTCCTATTTATAGGCTCCTTAAGAACATTCTAGAAACATTTTCACAAATAAATCCTAAAATATTCTAGATAAAGAACAAACTAGAAAACACTAAGAAAAGTTGGGACATTTCTTGTTGGTCCCGTGTAACGTGATAGAATTAGTTCCAAAGGAGGGGTTAGGAACTATTTCAACTTTTTTTTTTAACAATAATGCTGAGTTATTTTGAAGTTTAAGATTTTAACTCAGTTTTTAGGTCAGCACAGCTGAGTATGGTGTGAGACAACCTTAGACAACCGTTGATTAGAGCTGTTTCAACCGTGAGTTAGGAAGTAACACTTAAGTCAGTTTCTAACTCAGCACTCAGATTACTCAGCTCAGCGTATACAAGTTGTTTTACTGAATAATATTTAGCAAGCAATACATATACATATATATATATATATATATATATATATATATATATATATATATATATATATATATATATATATATATATCAAGAGATGAAGGGTTAGAAGTTACTCAACAGACTTATCCTGGTTCGGCCTCTCCGCCTACGTCCAGTCCCTGGAAATCCTTCCGAGCTTTTTGAATCCTCTACTGAGCTCTTTAAAGGTAGAGCACAAACCGTTTACAATAGCAACTGAGTATGCAAGAGAAGAGAAGAGAACAAAAATTTATAATACATATAAACAAGAGGGTTCGAGTAATTCAAACCAATGCTACGTTTATAGTCGAAGTAGCTCGACTTTCTCATGCCGCGGCTTAGGGCAAGATGTCCGGGTTGGAACTTGACGGGTCCGAATTCCTATTGTTGAGGAGCGTTATCACCTGTCCGGATTCCCGATTCTTACCCCGCGGGTTTTGTTCAGTGTTCGCCGGGAGGGTTCCTAGTGGTCTTTCTTGTTGTTGACGGTTTAGGTGGGCCACCTGGCGGCTAAGATCCCTGCAAAACACTTCGCTATCGGAAAGACGGGTTAATATGTCCTTCAACAAAGACGTGACCGATTGGTCGTGTACATTGTTGGACGGTGGGGCGTTCCGATTACCGGGCGCGGCTTGTGATTGCCCGAGCCCGTTTTCCCGAAATTCCTGCTCAAAGCCGGATGGGGGCCTCAACACGTTATTATTATTTCCATATGACAAGTTCGGGTGTTGGTACCGGGGCCTCCATCCGCCGTTATTATTATTATTATTATGGTGAGAATAGGAGTTCGGATGAGAATTATACCTTTGGTTGCCTCCTATATAACTTACGTTTTCGGCATCGCCGGCAAAAGGGCTACCGGTTTGGCAATTAAACGCATCATGGTCTCCACCACAGTGAGTGCACATCAGGACCTGCACACTTTTATTGAGGCTCAATTGGGCGATCAATGAGCCAAGTTTCTTGTTCATTTCTGCTATGGAGCTTTTCGGAGCCTCTTTCTCCACAGCGAACGTCTGGTGTCGTGACGGGCCGGCAAGCTAATCCTCCTATATTTGTAAAAGGTTAGAAAAGAGAGGCTGAGTACTCGGTTATAGTACTCAGTGGTAGAGAAATGCTGAGTACTCGGTTATAGTACTCAGCGATAGAAATAGGAGTGAGTAGAGGTATAGAGGAAGGTACTCTTGTATACTCAGCTTTCTATTATAAAAGGTTTGTGCTCTACCTTTAAAGAGCTCAATAGAGGATTCAAAAAAGCTCGGAAGGATTTTCGGGGACTGGACGTAGGCGAAGAGGCCGAACCAGGATACGTCTGCTGAGTAATATCCTTATAACCCTTATCTCCCTTAATTATTGCTTGCTATAACACTGCCTAGTTAAACGCTAAAACGAACACAAGCTGAGTTGAGTGAACTGGGAAGCTGAGTTCAGGAATAGACTCAAAGTGCTATCTCCTGACTCAAGGATAGATTAAGTCTTAGTCACTTGTTGACTAAGTCTGTATCTAAAACTTACTCAGTCTCACAGTGCAAAAAGACTTTGAGAAAGTCTAAGTTCGAAATTGACAGTCAGCCATAAGAGAAAATTTTAAATATTTCCTAACCCCCCTGGAACTAATATTGTCACGTTATATGGGACCAACAAGTGGTATCAAAGCTTAACAGCTCACTGAACAAGATATTACTATCTTGAGCTGATCCCCACAATGGCTGAAAACAGCACTCGTTTCCTCCTAGGAAATCAAACAACTCAGATTCTTCCTGAGGGACTGTCCATTACTAGGCCTCCTCTGTTCTTCAGGTCTAACTATACCTTTTGGAAGAACAGAATGAAAAACTTCATTCAGGCAACAAACATGAGTGCATGGCTTTCCATAGTCCAAGGCCCGTTTGTTCCTATTGAAACTGTTGATGGACAAACATCTGTTAAATCTGAGGCTAAGTGGCCAAAGGATGACCTCAAGAAACTGCAAAATCATGCCGCTACTATAAACATGCTTCACTGTGCGTTAGATGCTGCAGAGTACAACAAAATTTCAGGTTGTGAGTCAGCATAGGAAATCTGGAAGAAACTGGAGGTCACCTATGAAGGAACCAGCAAAGTTAAGGAGTCCAAGGTAAACCAGCACATGAGGTTATACGAGCTATTTGAAATGAATGATGGTGAAGGAATCTCTGAAATGAACTCAAGATTCACCAACATAATCAACGACCTTAAAAGACTTGGCAAAATCTTTAATGAGGAAGAGCAAGTCAAGAAGATACTGAGGAGTCTTCCCAAAAGCTGGCAAGCTAAGAAAACTGCTGTTGAGGAAGCTCAAGACTTGACCACCTACAAGTATGATGAACTCATTGGATCTCTGCTGACCCAAGAGATCTCAATGAAGAACTTTGAGGTGAAGGAGAAGTCTGAGGACAAGAAGCAAAAATCTCTTATCATGAAAGCTGACTCCACTGATGGGAGCTCAACAGACGATGGAGGAATGACCATGTTCACTAGAAAAATGAAAAGGCTGTTCAGAAAAAAATGATAAATATTCCAAAAAGCCTTACAAGAAGTTTGATAAGTACAAAGCTGAGTCCAGCGACAACAAGTACTAAAAGGACAGTTCAAAGCCCATCACATGCTTTGAATGCCATCAAACTGGCCATATCAAATCAAGCCGTCCTTCCCTGAAGAAAGAAAGGAAGAACATCAAGAAGGCAATCGTGGCCACCTGGAGTGACAGTGATGAGTCATCATCATCAGAAGCTGATGCCACTGAGTCAGCAAAGATCTGCTTCATGGCTAATGAGCTTGCTGAGCCTTATGTTTCTGAGCATGCTGACCCCTCCATTGCATCTGACAATGAGGAACACTCAACTGAGGTAAGCCTGAGGTGTGCTGAGAAGTCAAAGATGTGGTACATTGACAGCGCATGCTCGAGGCATATGACTGGTGATGAAACTCAGTTCATCACACCTGTGCGTAAACGAGGTGGAAGCGTAAGTTTTGGAGACAACAAAAAGGGTAAGATAGTAGGGTCAGGAACCGTTGGTGGTAATCCTACTATTGAGTTAGTCTCCCTAGTTAGTGGACTTAAATATAACTTACTGAGCGTAGCTCAGCTGTGTGACAACGGTAGAAAAGTTATATTTGATGACACTGGATGTAAAATACTCGAGGGAAAAACAAATGAATTAATTTTAACTGCCCCTCGTGTTGATAATGTCTTTATGCTGAATTTGGAAAAGAAATTTTCAAAAAATATATGCTTAGTGTCAAAGAAAGAAAATTTCTGGCTATGGCACATGAGACTTGGTCATGTAAGCATGGACCTCCTGTCCAAATTAGCAAGAAAGCAATTAGTTGAGGGACTGCCAGAACTTAAGTTCGAAAAGGATCAATTATGCAATGCTTGTCAGTATGGAAAACAAACTAAAAAATCTTTTCATAGTAAAAACATCGTCTCAACTAAGCATCCACTTGAATTGCTACACTTGGATCTCTTTGGACCAGTCCAGCCGCTGAGCTTGGGTGGTAGGAGATTTTTCTTGGTCATTGCAGATGACTTTTCTCGGTACACTTGGATCATCTTGCTGAGCAGCAAAGATGAAACCTTTGAGACGTTTTCAACAAAACTTGAAAATGATAAGGACCTAAAGTTAGCTCACATCCGAAGTGATAATGGTGGAGAATTCAAAAACCAACAGTTTGTTGAATTCTGTGAAGCCAGCGACATTGACCATAACTTTTCTGCTCCTAGAACGCCTCAACAGAATGGGGTAGTTGAGAGGAAAAACAGAACCTTGGTTGAAATAGCCAGAACAATGCTGAGTGAGAATAGGCTTCCAAAGTACTTTGGGGAGAAGCTGTCAACACAGCTTGCTACATACTTAATAGGGCTCTAGTCAGACCTATATTAAAAAAGACCCCCTACGAACTTTGGAAAGGACGAAAACTCAACATTGGATACTTTCGTGCCTTCGGTTGTAAATGTTTCATTCTAAATACTAAAGACAGCCTTGCTAAGTTTGATTCAAAGGCTGATGAAGCTATCTTTTTAGGCTACTCAACAAACAGCAAAGCATATAGAGTTTTCAATAAACGAACTCAGGTCTTAGAAGAATCCGTACACATTGAGTTCGATGAAACTAACCCTGCAGGAAAAGACAATCAGCTGACTGAGGATGATCCATACTCAGCACCTGCTGACCAAGAAACAGCCGCTGAGTCACTACCTCAAGGGCTGACCAAAGGTAAAAGCGAAACTCAAATTGTTTTCACTAACCAATCTATACCTGCAGAGATTGTTGAAACATAACCAGCTCAAGACATCACTCTACCAAAAGAGATCAGAATACCAAGAGGACACTCAGAGAGTGCTATTCTTGATGCTGCTGGAAACACCCTGATGACAAGAAATCAACTCAGGAGATACCTCAGCAACGTAGCATTCGTCTCAGTTCTGGAACCAAAGAACTTCTCTGAAGCCGAGCACGATGAGTTCTGGATGGGTGCAATGCAAGAGGAACTTGATCAGTTCAGAAGAAATGAAGTATGGGACTTAGTGCCAAACCCAAAAAGCTAGAAGACCATAGGAACAAGATGGGTATTCCGCAACAAGCTAGATGAACAAGGGAACATAGTCAGGAACAAAGCAAGACTTGTAGCTTAGGGCTATAGTCACCAAGAAGGTATTGACTACGGTGAGACCTTCGCCCCAGTGGCAAGGCTAGAGGCTATAAGAATTTTATGTGCATATGCTAGTTACATGAACTTTAAGTTATTTCAAATGGATGTTAAGAGTGCATTCCTTAATGGAGTTATAAACGAGGAAGTCTATGTTAATCAGCCTCCAGGGTTTGAGGATCCCAAGTTCCCAAACCATGTTTATAAGCTCAAAAAGGCTCTGTATGGTCTCAAGCAAGCACCATGTGCTTGGTATGATAGGCTGACCAGTTTCCTGCTGACTAGAAATTATGTCAGAGGTAAAGCTGATACAACCTTATTCATTAAGAGGAAAGGTAAAGATACCCTACTGGCTCAGATATATGTTGATGACATTATTTTTGGTGCCACTAATGAATCCATGTGCAAGGAATTTAGTAAGCAGATGCAGACTGAGTTTGAAATGTCAATGATGGGAGAACTCAACTTCTTCCTTGGATTTCAAATCAAACAAGGGAAAAATGGCATCTTCATCAGTCAAACTAAGTATGCTAAGGAGATATTGAAGAAGTATGAACTTGAGAACTGCAAATCAATATCTACCCCAATGGGCACTGACACTGTCCTCTACGCTGATGAAAATGGTAAGTCAGTAGACAGCAAATTGTACCGAGGTATGATTGGCTCTCTACTTTACTTGACTGCTAGTAGACCGGACATTCAGTTCTCAGTATGTTATTGTGCTAGATATCAATCTAACCCTAAGGAATCTCACTACATAGTTGTAAAAAGAATCCTTAGATATTTGCAAGGCTCAGTGAATGCAGGTTTATGGTATCCCAATACTTATGATTTCACACTCATTGGATACACTGACGCTGACTACGGACGAGACAAGCTTGAACGAAAAAGCACCTTAGGAGGATGTCATTTCCTTAGGAGCGGTCTTTGTTGGTCCCGTGTGATTAGTTCCAAGGGGGGGTTAGGAACTAATATAATTTTTTCGCTAAGTTAATTATACTGACTTGATAATTTTGATGAGTTTGCTAACTCAGCTTTTGGTCAACACGGCCGATCTTAATGTAAGGCAGCTTTGATCAGATGTTGACCAAGGCTGTTTTACTCGTGAGTTGGGAATTTACACTTTCTGTGGTCAGCTTCCAACTCAGCACTCTGATTCACTCAGTATCAGTTTAAATGATTTTTATGCTGAGTAAATTCAACAAACAACTGTTAAGCCCAAAATATACCTAAAATATCATCAATAATTACATCAATATTGCTATGAATTTGTGCTGTTTATATCTGTTTAGAATACTTTTACTCTCGAATATGTTTCTTTCATTCAAGGTACATAAATATTTGGTAACATCCAAATAGGAGTGAAAAAGGATCAAAAATAGAAGAAAAACCCTACAAAAGGAGTCGAAGACGACGAAAATTAATAACGCCAAATCGAGGACGATAACGAAAGCCAAAGACGCGGAAAAGTTCCGTGCCGTGACCGCGGCCCCCCCAATTCTCGGTCGCGACACGCTCCCTTCAGCTTCTCCTTCCCTTCGTTCGAAGACCAAATTGATGCTCCCCCATTCTTGGCCGAGAATTAAATATTCTCGGTAAGAGCAGAAATCTGTAGAAGCCAAATTGCACATTTTCGTTTTCGACGAAACGCGTTCGTTCGGGTGGATAAAGACGTCCTTTCACAATGGATACGATCCTTCACAACGGACACGACACTTCAATCAAGACTCTTCAACATCTATAAATAAAGAGTTGATGGAGAGTTGAAGATGTGTAGAAGAAAGAGATTAGTATAGAATTTATGCAGAAATTCCGAGTCAAGTGATTCAGAATTTAGATTTCATTTCTGTTCAAAACAATATGAGTACACACATTGTTTATTCAATAATAACAAATTCAGTAGCGTTTAGACATTGTTCCAATTTAGTTTTCATTGTGGTAGTAGACAGACCCCATCTCTATTACGAAGATTCAACGAGAAGATTGAGTAGAGGATCCGCCCCTGAGTCTGACAAACTCTAACGAAACCCAAGGAAAGGATTGACAACCCGTTCACTTGCAAGTCGTCGAATGTTTCCATGCTCCATGTTCTCTGTAAACTTGTATCAATTTATATTTCATCTAATAAAGTCTGTTCTATTCGATAAATTTTTATGCAGCACTTTGGTAAAGGATCCGAAGTGGATTGATGCTGGTGTTTTCATTAAAACGTATTTAACTCAAAATCTTTACAAGGAAACTTTGTTGAACACTTAGACAAATTATTATCTCGGTAGAGTTTTAATTTGGTTAAAGAAGCAATCTAAACCAGTTAGGAGGATTGTTGCGTTCAAAGCCTAAAAATTAGAGGTTCCGTCATTTATTTCATCTTTATAATTCATACAAAGTTTAAAGTCGTTTTCTTTGTGTAATGCAAACAAATACATTTGTTTACTTTTCTAAAAAGTACTAAGCGTTCCTGTCTTGCAAATTCATTCTTAAATCAGAATATTTTCTAACATTTTCATACTCTAATCTAATTCTTATTCTAACAGATTCAAAACCAAAACCGATTTAACGATTTTCCTTACTATAAATCTTATAAGTAAATTTAACCGATTCAAAATAAGTTTTTGTTAAAAAACGTTCCCTGTGGGATCGATATCTTTTATTACTACAAGCGTATACCGTGCACTTGCGGAAATCGCTCAACAAGTTTTTGGCGCCGTTGCCGGGGAACGCCAAAATTTTTGACAAAAATTTAGATTTTGTGTATTTTATTTCGAATCTAGGTTTATTCATACTTATTCAAACTTTTATATTTTATTTATTTTTAGTTACTAACATATTTATTTTTCAAATTCTGTTTTGTAGGTAGTTTCGGTTCGTGCGAAATTTCAGGTTCATGCGCAGTTCTCGAAGTTCAAGCACGTCACCAGATCCTATTGACCCAGAAATTGAAAGAACTCTTAAAAAGAACAAGAAAGAAAAGAAAAAGAAAAACAAAACTCCAATAAAAACTAGAATTACCGAGCCAGAAGTTATGGCCACACTTATGGATTACGCTAGGCCAAGAGTGGCCGGTGTAACGAACAGTATAGTTAGACCCCAAATTAATGCAAATCAATTTGAGATTAAGCCAGCTTTGCTTAATATGTTACAAAATAACGTAACATTTTACGGGTTACCTAACGAAAATCCTAACACCCATTTGACAAATTTCTTAGAAATTTGTGACACTTTTAAAATACCAAATGTGACTGCAGAAGCAATCAATCTTCGCCTTTTTCCTTTTACCTTGAAGGATCGAGCCAAAGAATGGTTGACTTCTATGCCAGTCGCAACATTTGAGACTTGGGAGCAATTAGTCCAAGCATTTTTATCAAAATTTTTTCCTTTAGCAAAAACCGCAAGAGTCATTAAAGAGTTAACATCTTTTTCTCAAAATGATAATGAAACTCTTTATGAGGCTTGGGAACGTTTTAAAGAACTTCAACGTTTATGCCCGCACCACCAGTTGCCCGCTGAACTTTTAATGCAAACATTTTATAATGGGCTAAATCCTACAACTAGAGGTTCATTGGACGCTATGTCTGGAGGGTTATTCATGAAGAAAACATCTGCCCAAGCAAGAGAACTTTTGGAGGAAATGGCAATTAACAACAGTATGTGGCCCGTGGAACGTGGACACGTACCAATAGTGAAACCATCATCCTCAACTACGTCATCAGTTAAAGGTATAGTGAATCTTGATCCAGTCGCGATGTTGCAAGCCCATTTTTCTTCTTTATCGCACAAAATTGATAGGTTTATGGCACCGTGTGATCCTAATGGTAAGCCAATCCAAACGGATGTGGATTACGAAGGTATGAGCGAAATTGAACAGGTAAACTTTGTCCAAGGGCAAAACCAACCTAATAACCCTTTCTCCAATACATATAATCCTGGGTGGAGAAATCATCCTAACTTTAACTTGAGAGATAATAATAATAATGCTAATGCTAATCAAAATCGTACCACTAATTATCAAAATCAATCAAGAGATACGATTAGCATTTTATCTTCTAAAAACAAAAAATTGTTGATGCTATGAGCGGAAAAATAAGTAATCACGACGATGGTTTTAAACAGATCGAGAATAAATTCGATCAGCTTATTAAAAACCAATCATCTAGCATCCATAATTTGGAGGTTCAAATTGGACAACTCGCTAAATCAATTCCATCCCGCAAAGAGGGAAGTCTTCCAAGCCATACGGAAGAAAATCCGAAAGAGCATGTTAAGGCTATCGCTCTTCGTTCAGGGAAAAATTACTTAGGTCCGGAAATACCCGGAAATTCGACTTTACCTGGAACTGATTTACCAAAGTCCAAAGAAGATACATTAAATCAAAAAATGCACCAATTGACTCTAGTACAAAACCTTTTGTACCCAAACCACCTTTTCCACACAAAGTCCGCAATAAGGACTATGACAAACAACTTTTAACATTTTTAGACAAACTTAAAAATTTGCATATTAATTTGACGTTTATGGATGCGATTACGCAAATTCCCAATTATGGTAAATTCCTCAAAGATTTAATTTCAAAGAAAATCAGTTGGGAAGGAATTTCATCCATTTCACTAACTGAAGATTGTAGTTCAATTGTGTCAAGTAATTTTCCCACAAAACTCAAAGATCCCGGATGTTTTACCATTCCGTGTAAATTGGGAGATATTGAATTTCCCAGTTGTCTCTGTGATTTGGGAGCAAGCATTAACTTGATGCCATTATCTATTTTCAATAAGTTAGGTTTAGAAGAAGATATCAAACGTACCAATATGGTTTTGCAATTAGCGGATCAAACCACTAAAAGACCATACGGTATAATTGAGGATGTTTTAGTTAAAGTTGACAAATTTATTTTTCCTACCGATTTCGTTATTTTAGATTTTGCTTATGACATTGATTGTCTGCTAATCTTTGGTAGACCGTTCATGAACACGGGACATGCTCTAGTCGATGTGTCAGAAGGGAAAGTAGTTTTACGAATAGGAGATGATAAGATTGAGTTTGATATGAATCAAGCGGTGAAATATCCTATGGAGGATTTCGCTTGTATGAAACTTGATTTAATTGAAGAATGTGTAAATGACATTGTTCAAAAAGAGGAAATAATAGAACCTATAATGAGTGAGGAACTAGAAGATAAGGACCTAGAGCCTTTGATTCGAGAAGATGGACCAGTTCCGCCTTCAATTATAGTCCCACCTAAATTAGAACTTAAAGAATTACCAAGTCATTTGAGGTACGCTTTCTTAAGCGAAGGCGATTCTCTACCTATAATTATCTCTAACAAGTTAACACAGGTTCAGGAAGAGAAATTGAAAGAAGTTGTTAGAAATAGGATAGGAAGTATGGGTTCGCAAATTTCAGACTTAAAAGGTATTAATCCGAGTATTGTAATGCATAGAATTCACTTAGAAGAAGATAAGCCACCTAAAGCGGATAGGCAAAGACGCCTAAATCCGAATATGAAGGAAGTAGTCAAAAATGAGATTACTAAACTTCTGGACAATGGAATCATCTACCCTATTTCGGATAGTGAATGGGTTAGTCCAATCCATTGTGTACCAAAAAAGGGAGGCATAACAGTTGTAAGGAATGAAGAAGGCGAATTAATACCTACACGAACCACCACTGGTTGGAGGGTTTGTATAGACTATAGGAACCTAAATAAAGCAACTAGGAAAGATCATTTTCCTCTACCTTTCATTGATCAAATGATCGAAAGGATAGCTGGTCATGCTTTCTACTGTTTTCTAGACGGTTACTCCGGATTCTTTCAAATATATATTTACCCGGATGACCAAGATAAAACGACCTTCACATGTCCTTACGGAACGTTTGCATATAGGAGAATGCCCTTTGGTCTATGTAACGCACCTGCAACATTTCAACGTTGTATGACTGCGATTTTTAATGATTTCATTGAAGATATCATGGAAGTTTTTATGGATGATTTTTCAATTTATGGAGATTCTTTTGATTCGTGTCTAAAAAACTTGGATAAAGTTTTGTCTAGGTGTGAAGAAACAAATTTGGTATTAAACTGGGAAAAATGTCATTTCATGGTTGACGAAGGAATTGTTTTAGGTCACAGAATATCTGAAAAAGGATTAGAAGTGGATAGAGCAAAAACTTCAGTAATAGAAAAATTACCCCCTCCAACTACTGTTAAGGGAGTAAGATCATTTTTAGGACATGCCGGTTTTTACAGAAGATTTATCAAGAATTTTTCTGTAATTTCCAAACCACTCACTAATCTACTCATGAAAGATTCAACCTTTGATTTTAATGAAGATTGCGTTAAAGCTTTCGAAACATTGAAAACAGCTTTAGTCAGTGCACCTATTATTGCTAAACCCGATTGGGATTTACCCTTTGAAATTATGTGTGTGCAAGTGATTTAGCTGTCGGATGTGTTTTAGGTCAAAGGAAGGATAAGAAACTTCATGTCATTTATTATGCAAGTCACACACTGTCCGATGCACAATTAACCTACACCACAACTGAGAAAGAAATGTTAGCTGTAGTTTTTGCATATGATAAGTTTAGGTCATACTTGTTAGGTTCGAAAGTTATTATTTATACTGATCATACAGCATTAAGATATCTATTTGCTAAAAAGGATGCAAAACCACGTCTCATTAGATGGGTTTTATTGTTACAAGAATTTGATATAGAAATAAAAGACAAAAAGGGAGTAGAAAACCTTGTCGCCGATCATCTATCGAGACTTGAAGATGAAAACGGTCCTATAGGTGAAACTAACAGTATACGAGATGATTTCCCTGATGAACATCTCTATCAAATGAAAAGTGTCATGTCACCATGGTATGCGGATATTGCAAATTATCTTGCAGCCAATATTGCTCCGGAAGGATTAACTGACCAACAAAAGAAGAAATTTTTCTTTGACATTAAACAATATTTTTGGGAAGATCCTTTTTTGTTTAAGACTTGTGGTGACGGGATAATTAGGAGATGCGTTAGTGAAAATGAATATGAATTCATAATATCAGAATGCCATTCTAGCTCTTATGGAGGACATAATGGAGTTAGCAAGACAGTAGCTAGAATATTTGAATGTGGTTTCTTTTGGCCTACGATGTTTAAAGACGTCCGTTCATTTATTACTCGTTGTGATAAGTGCCAAAGAATAGGAAATCTAGGAAGGAAAGATGAGATGCCCCTCACAACCATATTAGAAGTTGAAGTCTTTGATATGTGGGGAGTAGATTTCATGGGACCTTTTCCCCCTTCTTTTGGTAAAACTTACATATTAGTTGCCGTTGATTATGTTTCAAAGTGGGTTGAAGCAATTGCAACCCCGACGAACGATTCTAAAGTAGTCATTAGTTTTCTTGACGATATATTTTGTAGATTTGGTTGTCCTAGAGTCATCGTTAGTGATGGCGGTACCCATTTTATAAACCGAAGTTTTGAAACGCTTATGAAAAAATATGGAGTACGCCACCACGTGTCTACGCCATACCATCCTCAGTCAAATGGTCAGGCGGAGATATATAATAGAGAACTCAAATGGATTCTAGAGAAAACAGTTTCATCTTCAAGAAAAGATTGGTCTTCTAAACTCAATAATGCGTTATGGGCTTACCGTACTGCATTTAAAACACCAATAGGAATGACTCCATACCACTTAGTGTATGGGAAGGCATGTCATCTGCCAGTCGAATTAGAACATAAAGCATATTGGGCTATTAGGGAACTTAACTTTGATTTACGACAAGCAAGTAAAAAACGTTTGCTCGATTTAAATGAGTTAGATGAGTTACGACATTTATCTTACGAAAATGCAAAGATTTATAAAGAAAAAGTTAAAAAATGGCACGATGCCAAAATTAAAGTCAAACACTTTAATGTTGGGGATAAAGTGCTGTTATTTAATTCACGACTTCGTTTATTTCCAGGAAAACTTAAGTCCAGATGGATAGGACCGTATTTAGTCGTCAAAACATTCGATTATGGTTCTTTAGAACTGGAAGGTCCTAACGGGGTTCGTTTCAAAGTTAATGGTAATCGATGTAAAATCGATTACGAAAATATTTCACAAATAGGAATTGAGTTCGTAACAAGATTAT
Source organism: Euphorbia lathyris (assembly GCF_963576675.1). Classification (NCBI taxonomy): domain Eukaryota; kingdom Viridiplantae; phylum Streptophyta; class Magnoliopsida; order Malpighiales; family Euphorbiaceae; genus Euphorbia; species Euphorbia lathyris. The sequence goes on from NC_088913.1 coordinate 46,104,804, forward strand.
CTGACGTATAAATCATTTCGTTTATTTAGTTTTTGTTCATTTTATTTTATTTTATTTTTATTTTATTTTATTTTTTTTCTTCAAAATGCCATTTTTATGATTAGATGACTTAATGTTATGATTTACATGCATAAAATGTGTTTACTTCATGATTTTAGATTTGATTTTAGGAAATTAGACCGAAATTGAAGTTTCAGGCAATTCTCTGCCGAGAATTTGTAATTCTCAGCCGAGAATCCTCTTTTTCAGAGTTGTCCAAATAGGTTAGGTTTTTTTTTCTGAACTTACCGAGAATAATTAATTCTCTACCGTGAATCAGAAAATGGGTTACGACGCCTGATTTCCGCAAGGAAATCAGCGTGTCGCGACCGAGAATTTGGAATTCTCGATCGCGACACGCGTTATTCCTGCACTATCAGGCCTGATTCATCTTCAACCTGCAGACAAACCCTTTCATAAATGAAAACTTAAGTTTCTTCAATTCCGAAGGGTGTAATTTTATGCCTTTTCTCATCAAAACAACACCTCATTTCGTCCTACGATCTTATAAATTCATCCATAAGGATCTTGGTTCTGTTACAGATCTTTTTCATCTTTGTCAGATCAAATTTCTGATTTTCTTCAAACACCATTTTTCAATAAGTAAAAGAAACCTTGTTTCTTTATTTCTACACCATGCCTACTAAACACAAAACCTCTAAGCATGATACTGTTTCAAGCACCAAACGCCCAGACTTATCCAAACGGTATGGGGCGCCTTTTCCTATCTTCAATCACGACGAAGGTAGGCGTTACTGGAGGCTCCGTTACAAATTCTTTACTGGAATGTTGTATATGGATGACTTTCTTAACACTCAACTTGGAATTAGCGATGACATGAGCTGCTATTTGGAACGCTTAGGGTGGACAAAATTCGCCACAATGCGATTTCCTATAATAGGCGACTGGATACTCGAATTCTTTTGTACCGTTCGTTTTGTCAATAAACGACGGGTACGTCTCAGTTTTCATCGAGATGACGAAATCTTCACTTTCGGCTATCCCGAATTGCATGCTTGGTTTGCTTTTCCTCTGAAGGATACCATCAAACGTCATCCTGGAAAAGACATGACGTCCACGGATATTTGGAGAATGCTTACCAGTTTTTGGCGTTTCAATCCTAGACTCGCCTATAATCATTCCTTTCACTCCAGTTCCATGCTGTATTTGCACAAATTTTTGTGTCACAGTTTATTCGGTCGCACATTTAGTAGTGTGGTCCGTGACATAGATCTTTATGTTCTTGGAGATATATTCCAGGGAAATGCAGTGGATTCTTCAAGGATTCTGATGGAGGGTCTTGTCGCCGCTTCTAGATCCAAGGATAAAAAGATTGGGTTCGGTAATATAATCTGTGGAATAATTCTAGGTACCAAGGGTACCATTGATGTTCCTTGGAGTGATGATGAATTCTTCCCGACGATAGACTATGAGTTTTTAGAGTTCGAAGGACTCGTAAAACGTGTCTTTCGTGCAGGCCCGCATTTTCTTTCTGCACCGGAACGTCAAGCTTTCGTGCAGTTAAAAATCGACCATTATAGGGCCACCGAAATCCCGCTTGATAGGGATGAATATGTAGAGTAGTTTAGGTTTTTCATTTTAATTTGTATATATTTTTCTTATTTTTGTTGTAATTTATTTGTTTGTTTTTAATTTTGTACATATATAATTCAATTAATAAATTCACTTTGTTCATATATTTCATCTTTGTTCATTTATTTTCTAAAAGTTGCACATATTGGTTACATGACAATAATTAAATGTTTAGATTAGTCTAAAAAGATTTCTTATTTAAAACACATAATCCAGTTTCACAAACTTAATTCATTAACTTTAATACATTAGGAATTTTTCAATTCATTCGATTGATTACTTTCATGTATTCAATATATATTTATATGCACTTAATATGCACTTAATATGGTTCTTTTAACTTGTATGCATAAATGAGCATTTAAGTTTCATTAATTCTATATTTATCACCATTTAATTCCAATTAATAAAGTTAAACCTTTGGTTTTCCTTACAATTAATGACATTTATTTTTAGTTTTTGAGTACAGGGATAGTTTTTATTAAGTTCAGGACCCAATTCCTCAACAAAATTGCACAAACCAAGTCATTAGGCACCATTATAGCCATTTTTGACCAATTCTCTATCGAGAATTAATAATTCTCGGTATGAGCAGCAAAAACGGACTGAATTCAGAGAGAAAAATTCTCTGAAATTCGCGTGCCGCGACCGCGGCTCTGCCATTCGCGGTCGCGACACGCGATTTATAGGCCCTTTTGATTCCGATTTTTGACACAATTTTTGCCTATTCCTATTCCTATTCTACCTCTACATCTACCTAATACCCCCTATATAAACCTACCTCTTACACAAACCTCACATCACCTCTCTTTTTACCCAATCCCTTACTCCAAACTCTTCCCCATAAAACAACTTTCACTCTTCCCAATTTATTCATTCCCATTTCTATACTCTTTTCAAATCAAACACCTACCATTCCATCCCCTACACTCATCTTCAAGCTTTGCTTTTTCTCTCAATTCATTTTTCTTCTTCTTCTTCTTCTCAAACCCTAAAACACCCTTAAAATGCCTCGGACCAAGCGTGTTGGTCACAAGCCCACTGTAACGGAAGCTAATCGCCTTCAGGTTCGATGCGGGGCTTATTTTGATATAGAAACGGAGGAGGAAGCCGCTCGTTTCAAACATTTTACACAAGCCGATCATTAATTTGTGGACATGCACTTCCTAGATTTCCATTCGGTAATAGCATTGAATTTCTCCACTAGAATTGATGCTTTTATTGAGGCTTTGGGTTGACAAGAATTCGTTAATATGCGTTTTCCCCGTATTAATGAATATGTGGTGGAGTTTTTGGTCACTTTGACCATGAACAAGAAGAAAACTTCAATATCTTTTAGGAATGAGGGTACCACTTACACCATTGATTATGAAGCAATGGGAAACATGTTTGGTTTCCCTACTTCTGATTTTTATGATAAGCCTAAGGATTTTGATAATGATGCTATTTGGCAAACTCTTTCGGACCAAGACTATTTTAATTCGAAAAACACCTCAAGCAAGTTGATTAAGGACAATTGTATGTTCTTCTTTCACAAATATTTGAGTTTTTCCTTGTTTGGGCGTGTTGAGAGTTCAAAGATTCAGGTTCGGGATTTGTTTGTTTTGGATAGTTTGTTTAAAGGCTTGCGGATTGATAGCATTGGTATGTTGTTTGATAATTTGTTCCGTGCTTCGAGGGCTACTACCATTCAAATCCCTCTCTGTAATTTTATCACCGCTATTGTGTTGGGAGCACGGGGTGAATTGGCGGATTTTGACATGTCCACCTACCGTGGGTATGTTCCACTCTTGGACATCTCGGCTCTTGAGCGGGCTCATTTATTGCTTCAGTAAGGTCCCTCCGTCTTTATTTCGTATGCCTCCCGTATTGCCCACCTTCGCGGCACTATGGGTGGTGGCGCTTCAAGTTCTCAATTTGTAGGTACCGAAGGCGGCGGAGAGGCGGAAGGCGAGGAGGATGAACCACAAGCTCAACCACAACCCCAAGCACCTCAAGAGGATGATCCGGTGGATTTGCGGAGGATTTTGAACCAAATCAATTCCAACAATCGTCAAATGAACTTAAGAATTGATGATTTGGTAGAAAACAACACGGTGATGAAAATTCTACTCGGTCTCGGATGCTTTCATTTTTCCGACGCCGAAATGTGGAGACTTCACCTACACCTCCGGATTCCCCACCTTATGCATAGGTTGTTTTCTTTATTTTTATTTTTATCTTGTTAAAATTTGGTACAATATTTTAATATGTTTGGTACAATTTTCAATTTTTAATTCATGTTGAATGCTTTTAAATTGCTAATATTCTATTTTTATTTCGTATGCTTTATTTCGTACTTAATTTTTCATGATAACTCGATTTTTGCACCAATGAGGACATGGTCCAATTTAAGTGTGGGAGGAGATATACATATATCAATTTTTAGCACATATAACAAATGCAATGAATAATCTTTATGCAAATGCAACATATATTGCAACACATTTTATTTTCACACTATTTTTATAAACTTGACATTTTTTTATATATTTATAAAATTAATCATGAGTTAATATGATTATTTGTTTAGGTTATCATTATCGTTAGAAACAAAAAAATATTTCTATACGGGTAATATTTTTCAAATTTTTCACAAATCTCCGATACGATTTTAAGTAAAATTGTCTCGAGTGAATGTATCTTAGTTAAATAAATTCTTTATTTTCAATCTCTATTTTTTATCATGCAATTCATGATACAATAAATCTTATTTTAAATTTTCAATTAGGTTTATAAGCATTAAATTGAACTAACAATTTTTAGCTCGGTTTGATTTCGTCTTACATTAACACTAATTGAAGTTTTTAAGGAAACTTTAGCCATAATACATGTTGAATTTTAAGTCAATATGGGATGAATGTGCTATCTTTCTTTTTCCCAAGTTACAATTTCAATTTTATATTTCATATTAATTAATCAATTAGTTGAATTCTTAACTTTTGGCCACAATTGAGACCAACCTTATCACAATCAAGGTATGAAAGGGAAGAAAATTAAGTACCGTTTACTTTTGGCCACGGTTGCGACCACCCTTATCACAATCGAGGTATGAAAGGAACGTTTAAAATCAGAAAAATACACGCGTGCTTTTGGGAAAGGAAATTTTGTGCTTTGAAATGCCTTGAGACGAAAGACTCAATAACATGCGTGCTTATATCGTCCCGAATGCTTCAATTCAAAATTGAAAATACAAGACGAATGATATATCGCATTTATACTAAGTTAGTTTGATGTTTTGCGTATAAATTTGCCATGCGAAGTAAGTCTTTTCGGCTTAAGTAATTCAAAAGGTAATACAGAGATATATGTTTTATTTTCAACAACGAGGTTAGTTAAAGAATAAATTCAGTGAAATTTTGCTCGGGACTAGCAAAAGATTAAGTGTGGAGATTTGTTAAGCTCAAAATATACCTAAAATATCATCAATAATTACATCAATATTGCTATGAATTTGTGCTGTTTATATCTGTTTAGAATACTTTTACTCTCGAATATGTTTCTTTCATTCAAGGTACATAAATATTTGGTAACATCCAAATAGTAGTGAAAAAGGATCAAAAATAGAAGAAAAACCCTACAAAAGGAGTCAAAGACGATGAAAATTAATAACGCCAAATCGAGGACGAGAACGAAAGCCAAAGACGCGGAAAAGTTCCGTGCCGCGACTGCGGCCCCCCCAATTCTCGGTCGCGACACGCTCCCTTCAGCTTCTCCTTCCCCTCGTTCGAAGACCAAATTGATGCTCCCCCATTCTCGGCCGAGAATTAAATATTCTCGGTAAGAGCAGAAATCTGTAGAAGCCAAATTGCACACTTTCGTTTTCGACGAAATGCGTTCGTTCGGGTGGATAAAGACATCCTTTCACAACGGATACGATCCTTCACAACGGACATGACACTTCAATCAAGACTCTTCAACATCTATAAATAAAGAGTTGATGGAGAGTTGAAGATGTGTAGAAGAAAGAGATTAGTATAGAATTTATGCAGAAATTCCGAGTCAAGTGATTCAGAATTTAGATTTCATTTCTGTTCAAAACAATATGATGTACACACATTGTTTATTCAATAATAACAAATTCAGTAGTGTTTAGACATTGTTCCAATTTAGTTTTCATTTTGGTAGTAGACAGACCTCGTCTCTATTACGAGATTCAACGAGAAGATTGAGTAGAGGATCCGCCCCTGAGTCTGACAAACTCTAACGAAACCCAAGGAAAGGATTGACAACCCGTTCACTTGCAAGTCGTCGAATGTTTCCATGCTCCATGTTCTCTGTAAACTTGTATCAATTTATATTTCATCTAATAAAGTCCGTTCTATTCGATAAATTTTTATGCAGCACTTTGGTAAAGGATCCGAAGTGGATTGATGCTGGTGTTTTCATTAAAACGTATTTAACTCAAAATCTTTACAAGGAAACTTTGTTGAACACTTAGACAAATTATTATCTCGGTAGAGTTTTAATTTGGTTAAGGAAGCAATCTAAACCAGTTAGGAGGATTGTTGCGTTCAAAGCCTAAAAATTAGAGGTTCCGTCATTTATTTCATCTTTATAATTCATACAAAGTTTAAAGTTGTTTTCTTTGCTTAATGCAAACAAATACATTTGTTTACTTTTCTAAAAAGTACTAAGCGTTCCTGTCTTGCAAATTCATTCTTAAATCAGAATATTTTCTAACATTTTCATACTCTAATCTAATTCTTATTCTAACAGATTCAAAACCAAAACCGATTTAACGAGTTTCCTTACTATAAATCTTATAAGTAAATTTAACCGATTCAAAATAAGTTTTTGTTAAAAAACGTTCCCTGTGGGATCGATATCTTTTATTACTACAAGCGTATACCGTGCACTTGCAGAAATCGCTAAACAACAACACATGCACACACACACACACACATATATATATATATATATATATATATATATATATATATATATATATATATATTGAGAGAGTTAGAAATTACTCAGTACGACTTATCCTGGTTCGGCCTCTCTGCCTACGTCCAGTCCCTAGAGTCCTCCGGGCTTTTGGAATCCAATACTGAGCTCTTTAAAGGTAGAGCACAAACCGTTTACAAGGCAGTTGAATATGCAAGAGTACCGTCCTCTATTCTTCTATTCAACTCCTACTAAGCACCACAAACCAGTACTTAGATTTCTCTACCACTGAATGTTTATAACCAAACACTCAGCACAACACTCTTAATATCACGATTGATACAAGTTGTTCTTTTTCAAATGAAGAACACTTTAGATGATTACAAATAATCGATCTAGCATTTACACAGGAATAGAAAATGGGTGTAAGATCTCTTTCTTGTTTTTGGGTGCTTTGAACTTGTATTTTTCTCTCTTGTATTTTTCTTTTCGTACTTCGGCAATGATCCAAGGAGTTTGATTGTCTTTATATAGATGAAGACCTGGAGGAGGATCATTTGAAATGATTTAGCCGTTAAACCCAAAACGGCTCTTTTAGGAGACAACGTCTGGTCAGCTTCAGGTTTTGTAGGCCAATCCTATCCCCTGATTTCTTCAGGCGTCAGACTTGTCTTCTTCCTGCAGTCGTTGTCTTTTTGTGGCAGTTGTCTTTTAGCAATAATCTGTTGGCCCATGTATCTCGGAATGTGTCTTCTGCGTAATTCCGAGGATTCAATTATTGGTGCATAAGGTTTGCAAAACTTGTCTTCTAGTGAACGGATCTCTTATGCTGTCCTGAAGATTTACTCAGTTTCTACTTTATTCGTTGTCTTCGTTTGTTGTCAACTTCTATGCTGAGTTTTGTTTTGCAAGACAACTCTTGAGAGGCTTTTAATGCTGAGTTCCATTCCACTTTAACTTTGTTATACTTCAGACTTCTATTCTTTGATACTGAGTTCGATTCTACTCAGCTTGTTCTTTGATCTCATGCTGACTTCGTCCTATCTTATTCTTTATTTCTTTTTGTATTTAAGTTTATACTCAACATTGAACAAACAGATTAGTACAATTAAATCAAAGCACTTAAATTTAATTGTCTCTTAATCAAGGATGATTTTGTCAAATCAAAATCTTATGGAAAGGTGTTTCAACAAACTCCCCCATTTTGATGTTGGCAAAATACATAATTATGGAACTCAGTTTTGAAATTCCCCATGATTGATTTATTTTTCATATTTCTGAAATTTCTCCCCCGTAAGGGTTGCATCTACTGTCCTAACTTAATTCTAAACCTTCCAAGATTTAATCGAATATACTTAAGACATTGCTTACACTGACTTAGTTCAATTCTAGACCTTCCAAGATCTAATTTAGATGAGTCTAGGTCAGATTTCAGAAATGGTTAAATACTCAGTTTGATACACAGATTGTTTTGGTGTTTAACGTATACTGAGTATGTTTACTTTTATTTGTTTGTTCAATTTTGATCGATCAGCTTTTAGCACATAACATTAGGCATGGTATTTGGATAATTCAAAGAGAATAGTTCTTAACATAGATTAACATATTAAGCACACAAAATAATAAACACAAACAAAAAAAATCAGACACAAAGTTCATGCTAAGTCCTGAGGCTACTTTTTCTTCTTTAAGGTAGCTTGAGCTTGATGCTCAGCTTGACACTTGTCTTTTCCTTTGTCTTTGCTGCCTGATGCATCACCTGCGTGCTGAGTTCCATCTTGTCTTTTCTCCCCCGTTTTGCCATCATCGGGTGGAGGAGGAATAAATGTATCATTTCTAGCAGCAGCAGACAAGGCGTTGGAATAACGCTTCAACCTCTTGGTACTCTCTCTTAGGCCATCTATAACGGGAACACCATCATCTTGAATGGATCTAGGAACCCGTAGGGAGCTACTCAGTATGCTGATGAGAAACTCATGAGATATGCTAATCCAAGAGACGGACTCAATGAGCTGAGCATAGGATTGGTGGTACATTTTGAGTACAGCTGAGTCATAGAATTTGCGTTGATCATGGATGGCTTGCGAAAAGCTCAGAAGTGCATCAGTATTGACGGGGTCAATATCCATCGTGTCCTTATTAACATTGAGTAGACGCACAGCTTCACTCAGTTGATCAATGGTGCACTGAGAAGTGGAGGAAATCAATTCACGTGTGCAGTTCAGATCAGAGGTCAACTTTGAGAAGTGTTGGTTCAACTCAGCAGAAGTGGCATACTCAGGATGACCCGTAGATCCAATGTTGGCCAGGTCCGTGGTCAGCTTAGCAAAATAGTCTTTAAGCTCAGTAGAAGTAGCATACCCTGGATTTACGTCAGAGAGACTCTAGACTTTGCCTTCAAGTGCATTCATGTGGTTGACCATTATGAGCAATAGTTCAGTTATCTTTGCAATTTGGTCTTGCTTGGGTTGCTATGTCTGGACTGTGGTCATAACACTGATGAGATCTTTGAGGCTCCGAATTTCGTTCAGAAGTGGAGTGATGGATGTAATTTGGGAGGACTCAAGATTTGCAGATCCAACAGCATCCATATGAATAGGATTCAAATCCTGAAGTAGAGACTGAGCAAAGGCAATGATTCTGCGCCCAGACTCAGTAGCACTCAGATAGGCCAATGTGCCAGCAGGATTGGACTCAGAGGCAGGAATTGAAGTTGAACTTGATGGTGGTGGAGTTGGCTGCTTATCAGATTGGTTTGGTTGGTCACTGGTTGGGCCTTGTGGTAGCTCAGTACGAGGAGCTAAGTGCTCAATATCTTGTGTATTCTGAGTTTGCGGTGAAGGACTTATAGAGATGTTGACCTGCTCAACATGATGTGGGAGTTGAGCAGGTAGTGCCATAGTTTGCTCCCCATCTTGAGCATCTTGGACTTCGAGCTCTTGCTCGGCAGAATTTGGATTTTCCAGAGTCTTGGCTTGTTCCTCAGTATGAGTAACAGAGGCTTTATTTTCCGCAGGTTCCGTAGGAGGAGACTCAGTATTATTTGAAAAGTATCTAAACTGAATGTCAGACAGATCGGTAATTGGGTCCCGAAGTGGAGAATCTCCTAACATATCAATGACAGGTGCTTTGTAGGCTTTCTTCTTTAGCCTTTTGAATGTCTTAGCTTTAGGAGGTGAAGGGTCAGCTTGAATATCCTCACTTGAGTCAGAAGAGGAGTTGTCTCTAAGCTCATCATGGATCTCATCTTCTGCCATGTCAGGTTCGGTGGGCTCAACATCCACTGTTTGAAGTGCCATATTTGGATTTTCCTCTTGCTCAACATTATCCTCAGTCTGTGTTTGCTCAGCATGCTCTTCTTCCTCAATATCAGGCTTAGCGTCATCATTTATCCGTTCTTCCTCTTCTTGCTTAATAGGGGTTTGCTCAAGGTCAATCCCGAGACTTTTGACGAAGTGTGACTTTGGAGGGACAACCCAGTCGAGGGGATCAGCTTCAACAATTTTCAATGCAGAGCTTCTTCTTTTCTTCTACAGAGGTTGTTCTGGAGTTTCTTCACTCTCCTCTTCGGGCTCAACTTGCCCTTTTCGTTTCTTTGCTGACCTAAGTGTTTGGTCAGTATCAACTTTCTTCCCCTTAGATACAGCTCGTACCTTCCTTGGGACAGTATCAACATCTTTTGAGCACGTTTCAAGTGCTTTTCTCTTCTTCTTTGTCTTTGCTGGCTCAGCACACTCAGCAACAACTTTCTTTCCTTTCTTTGGTTCCACTTCCTGTTCAACATCATTTTCTCCTTCATCTTCCTCAACATCTTCAGTCCCCTTCAAGGGCTGGTTGAATATTAACCCAAACAGCAGAGCCGCTGTAATTTCATTTCCCAAACTCTGAGTTTCATTGATTGTTTCTATTTTCTGATCTTCGAGGATTTTAGTGATTAGGGATCCCAGTCTGAGTTTCTTACCTCCTCGTTGTAGTGCACCGACTAGAAACACCGGCATATTGAGTGGGTTGTAGGTCAGCATGTGCCATATGAAGCACTGCTCGAAGTTGGAGGCCGACGATACTGAGTTGAGCTTTGGGAAGATGAAGTTGGTCAATATGAAATGAGCCATCTTCTGATTTTGCCCCATACAGGTACTGGGTATCTCTCCTTTGTGATTCTTTGGTTTGTAGAATCCTTTGACATGGTCAAGCGTTTCTTTGGTTGTCCTAAACTCTTTCCCTTCCTCTCGCAGGTTGAGTAAGGTTGCTAAGTAGGATGGGGTGATTGTTATCTTGTGCCCCTTGACGGAAGTTTCCAAGTAGTCAGGATCTTCTTCATCGACATAAAGATTGGAGTAGGAGTAGAATTCCCTAACTAACCTAGGATAGGTTTTCCCAGGGAGAGAGAAGAGTCCTACCCATTCATTCTTCTCAATCCACTCACAGAAGGGTTTTTCAGCGGTGATGAAGCTGGGAGAGAACCATCTACATTTCAGAACTTCCAGATTGTTGACTTTCTTGTGAACTTTGACCATGTTCCTTTCCTTGGGCTTCTTTGAAGAGCTTGTTGGGTCAGCTTGAGGGTTTTTGTTCGGAGTTTGGTTAAGCTGTGGAGGGGATTTTGGATTTTCATCGGTGTGATGTTTGCTGGAATCACCATCGGAGACATTCTGAGGGTTCGACATTTTCTTCTCAGAGTTTTTCAAGGGATTTTGAAATTCAGAGAGAGAGATTGGAATGCCAAAGGATTCAGGCGTATAGACGATTAAGTGGGAAATCTTCCACTATTTATAGAGATTTTAAATTGATCCTATTCGTTGGACTAGCCGTTTTTCCTTGGGATATTCAATCGACGGAGATTCTGTCACTTATGACACGTTCGGCGCATGGGCTTTGCCTTTATTGCTTACGTTATCCCAGGTGCCCTTTTTATTACACGTGTTTGCATTAAATGGTGCAGGTGGGTTTTACTCAGTTTTACTAGAATATGGAACGTTTGTGATACTGAGTACCTAGTTCTACGTAGATGAGTTTCTTATCTATTGGTAACTTAGCATAGGATAATCACTCAGCATGTATATCTACTTAGCATAGAGTGATCTTCTACATTTTAAGCCCAGTAAGTAGTAGTTACTAATCTTGAATTCACTCAGCATGGCAATCACTCAACATTCAATTTTCCACATAGAGTTATTGAAGAGGATTAGACATACCGATAGCTTCCCTTAGTATGTTGAATTGTTCACGAGCCAAAGGCTTGGTAAAGATATCTGCAAGCTGTTCATCTATTGGTATGTAGGTCAGCTTGATCTCTCCCTTTAGTACGCGATCTCTGATGAAGTGATGCCTTATGCTGACATGCTTCATCCTGCTGTGTTGGATTGGATTCTTGGATAGATCAATGGCACTCTTTGTTGTCACATTTGATCTCTATTGTTTCTGTTTTTACTCCATAATCCTCAAGCTGTTGCTTAATCCATAGAACTTGGGCAACACAGCTTCCAGCAGCTACGTACTCAGCTTCAGTTGTAGACAAGGCAATTGATGACTGCTTCTTGCTGAACCAAGATACTAGACAGCTTCCAAAGAAATGACATCCTCCTGAAGTACTTTTACGTTCTAGTTTATCTCGTCCATAGTCAGCATCAGTATATCCAATGAGTGTGAAGTCATTTGAGGTTGGATACCATAAACCTGCATCAACTGAGCTCTGCAAATATCTAAAAATTCTATTTACAGCAATTAAGTGAGATTCCCTGGGGTCAGCTTGATATCTTGCACAATAACATACTGAGTACTGTATATCAGGTCTACTAGCCGTGAGATAAAGTAAGGAGCCTATCATACCTCGATAAAGTTTACTGTCTATTGACTTACTTTTCTCATCTTTGCATAGGACAGTATCAGTACCCATAGGGGTTGATATGGGTTTGCAATTTTCCATATCAAATTTCTTTAACATCTCTTTGGTGTACTTGGACTGACTTATGAAGATGTCATTCTTACCTTGCTTAATTTGAAGTCCAAGGAAGAAGTTGAGTTCACCCATCATAGGCATCTCGAACTCAGTTTGCATCAGTTTGCTAAATTCTTTACACAAAGATTCATCAGTAGCACCAAATATTATATCATCTACATAAATTTGTGCAAGTAGGGTATGTTTACCCTTTTTCTTAATGAACAAGGTTGTGTCAGCTTTTCCTTTGACATAGTTCCTGGTCAGGAGGAAGTTGGTCAACCTCTCATTACCAAGCTCTTGGAGCTTGCTTCAGGCCATACAGGGCCTTCTTGAGTTTATAAACGTGGTTTGGGAATTTTGGATCTTCAAACCCAGGAGGTTGGTTAACATATACCTCTTCGTTTATAAAACCATTAAGAAATGCACTTTTAACATCCATTTGATATAATTTAAAGTTCATAAAGCTAGCATAGGCACACAGTATACGTATAGCTTCAAGCCTAGCAACTGGTGCAAAGGTTTCACCATAGTCAATACCTTCTTACTGACTATAGCCTTGAGCTACAAGTCGAGCCTTGTTTCTCACTACATTTCCATGCTCATCTAGTTTGTTTCTAAAAACCCACTTAGTACCTATGGACTTTTGATTTCTAGGCTTAGGTACTAAATCCCATACCTCATTTCTTGTGAATTGGTCCAGCTCTTCTTGCATAGCATTGATCCAATATTCATCGTGCTCAGCATCAGCAAAGTTCTTTGGTTCATGTACTGATACAAAAGCCACATTGCTTAGATACTTTCTAATCTGATCTCTTGTCATTACCTTGTTTTCAGCAGCATCAAGAATGGATTTTTCTGAATGTCCTCTTGGAATTCTTATTTCTTTGGGCAATGCTGAGTTATTTGGAACAGGTGTTTCTATAATTTCTACAGGAGTAGATTGGTCAGCGAAGGTAATTTCAACTTCTTGTTTACCTTTGGTCAGCCCCTGTATTGATGACTCAGGAGCACCATTTTGGTCATCGGAAGCTGAGCTCAGTTCATCTTCTTCGAGCTGGGTTGACTTCCCTGCAGGGTCAGCTTCATCGAACTCAATATGGATAGACTCTTCTACTATTTGAGTTCGTTTATTATATACTCTATATGCTTTACTGTTTGTTGAGTATCCCAAAAAGATCGCTTCGTCAGCTTTAGCATCAAATTTAGCAAGATTGTCTTTCGTGTTGAGTATATAACATTTACACCCAAAGGCACGAAAGTAGTCAATGTTGGGCTTTCGTCCTTTCCAGAGTTCATATGGGGTTTTCTTAAGAATAGGTCTAACTAAAGCCCTATTGAGAATATAGCATGCTGTGTGGACAGCTTCACCCCAGAAATACTTTGGAAGCCTATTTTCACTCAGTATGGTTCTAGCAATTTCGACAATTGTTCTGTTCTTCCTTTCAACAACCCCATTCTGTTGAGGTGTTCTAGGAGCAGAGAAATTATGGTCAATACCACTGGTTTCACAGAATTCATCAAACTGCTGGTTTTTGAATTCTCCGCCATTGTCGCTTCTAATATGAGCTACTTTTAGGTCTTTGTCAATTTCAAGCTTTTTAATTAATGTGGTAAACATCTCAAATGTTTCATCCTTGCTACTCAGCAAGATGATCCAAGTGTACCGAGAGAAATTGTCTACAATGACCAAGGAAAATTTCTTACCTCCCAAGCTGAGTGGCTGGTAAGTCCGAAAAGATCCAAGTGTAGTAATTCCAATGGTCTCTTGGTTGAGACGATGTTTGTTATCGTCATAATTTATAGCATTTTTAGTATTTAATTACTAGCTATTTTGTACCATTTTAATAAATTTTAATGATGGTTTTTGTATTTTTCTTCATTTTATGTATCTAAACCACTTTATGTCTTTTCTAGGCATTTTCGCAAGGTTTTCGGTACAAATAACCAAGTCGGGGCTTAAGGCGGCAGCTCGGGAGTAAAAGAGACAAGAAAAGAGGATCTTTAGTGACACCCAGCGTGCACTTCGTCGCGGATAGGTGCTGCAAGATAAGAGTCTAATTGTTCACACTAGGACAGATTTGACACATTTTCGTATTTTCAACTTTTCTCCCTCATACGGACTCGGATTGAGGCGATTCAAAATGCGTTGGAAAGCTAAGAGAAAGATGAACAAATGTTTAATAATAATCATCTCCAAATTCGAAGTGCATCAGGCCCAGAAAATTATCCAAAGTTGATGAATATGTTGAAGCCTAAGATTCCTTTGACATTTCAACTCCTAAATTATTAAAATCTTCCCCCCATGCTCTCTTAAATGCTAAATTCAGATGATAAGGAGTGGGAGGCCATAAGGATGACTTGGTCTTTGGAATTTTGTGTACCATTTTACTATAAAAGGAGGCCTTGGGTGCCATTTGAAGACACACCAAGCTTAGGCTTAACTTCTCCCTCTATAATGTTACTTTGCTGATTTTTCTCTTCAAAAATCAGTTGTTTGTGTTATTATAATTGTTGTTATTGTGCTCAAGTTGTTGTTTGTGCAAGAGTTCATTCAATAAAAGTAAGTTTTAAGTTATCGAGGAAGTTCATTCGACAATTGTCATTACGGTTTCTTCTAAACTTTAATCTCTTTTATTACTATGAACTCCATTATCTATCTTACTAAGGTGTGTTTTAATCTAATCATGGGCTAAACCCCTCTTAACTAAGGCTAAAAGTGGATCTTAACCTTAATTATGTGGTAATTACGTTTAACCTATTTAAGTTATCTTTATCCTTTTGGAGAACTAACTTATGATTCTTAATGCTTGTAGGAGATGGGCCAACTCTCTACTTGGATATAATTAATCGTTTATATTGACCGTGATTAAATTGATTAATCGAAATTCATAAGTTGGACCTAATGACCATTTAGTGTGGCTTGTTAGTTTTCCAAGGTTTTTCATGAATCTTATTACAAATCTTTAATTTATTACTTGAGCCGGACCAAGGGAAAGTAATAAATCGAAGGTTTGGAAATAAGAAAACTTAATACTTCTTTGGATTAATTACTTGAGCCAGACCAAGGGAAAGTAATTAATCGAAAGTTTAGAACTAATTACTCGAGCGGTTTTTCTTGAATCTTAGGTAATCACTTTAGCCGGACCAAGGTAAAGTAGGTTAAAAAGGTTTAGATTTAATCTTGTTACAAATCTTAGATTTATTACTTGAGCCGGACCAAGGGAAAGTAATAAATCGAAGGTTTGGAACTAAGAAAACTTAATGCTTCTCTTGATTAATTACTTGAGCCGGACCAAGGGAAAGTAATTAGTCGAGAGTTTAGAACCGATCTCGAGAACTATTAGTTAATAAGAAAAATCGCCATCTTAAAAAGGATAAACAACTTAAAAGGGGTTAAGTGTTTTACCAAGCAAAGAGGTTAAGTGAAGCTAGAAGCCTTAGTTTCTTTTATTATAAGTAATCTCTCACTTAATTTGTGTAATTTTTATTTCACTTCTTGCTTAAGTCTTAGCTTGGTTGTCCAACAAACTCTACATTTCGGTTGTTTAAATAATAGATAGTAAGCAAATAGATTAGTACTTATAATCACCATCCTCGTGGGAACGATACTCTACTTTCACTTTATTACTTGATACACGACTAAGGTACACTTGCCTTCACATGCACGTATACGTAAAACGCGCATCAAGTTTTTGGCGCCGTTGCCGGGGATAGTAGAATTATAATATTAATCTAGTCGAGCTTCTATTAATTTAGACGTTTTATTTTCTTTTATTTTTGTTGTTTTTATGAACACAAGAAGTTTAAGTTGGCCTTTATTATTGCCCGATCCTGAAATTGAGCGTACTTTTCACAGGAACTTGGCTAATCGAAGAGCAAACATGGCGCAAGAGGAACGTTCCATCATGGATCTACTCACTCCGAACCGTTTGGACATGAATTCAAGTATCGTGGAACCTACCATTGGAGCAAACAACTTCGAGATCAAGCCGGCAATGATCCAACTTATACAAAACTCCGGTCAATTTGGCGGAGATCCGAGAGAAGATCCAAACTCCCATTTAAATAAATTTGTTAAACATTGTTCTATGCTTAAGCAAAATGGGGTACCACCAGAAGCTATTAAACTAAAATTGTTTTCTTTTTCTTTAAGGGATGATGCAGCTGACTGGTTGGATTCTCTCGAGGCCGGATCCATTGGAACATGGGATGAGTTAGTTAAGAAATTCTTAGCTAAGTACTTCCCTCCATCTAAAACGGCGATGTACAAAAACGAGATAAGTTCTTTTCGCCAAACCGAGAGAGAGACACTATATGATGCGTGGGAGCGATTTCGTCGACTATTGAAGAAATGCCCACATCATGGATTTGAGAAGTGGCAACAGGTTAGTATTTTTTATAATGGTTTATCTTCCGCTAACTGTGCCACAATTGATTCCACCGCAGGTGGCAACATTCTTAAGAAAACCCAAACGGAGGCTTATGATTTAATCCAAGAATTGGCGGAAAGGTGCTCTCATTGGCAAGCGGAGAAAAACCTCGAAACAAGAGCGGGAACATATTTGGTTGATTCGTCATCAAGATCTGGCATTGATGAGTTAAATAAAAAATTGGATCTATTAATGGCTAATTTGAACCAAAATAATTTGTGTGATTTATGTGGTTTAAATGGGCATAAGAGTGAGGATTGTCAAGCGGCAAACCCATTCCTTGGGGATACCGCTAGTGCAAACTTTGTGGGAAATTTTAAGCAATCTAATCCTTATTCCAACACGTACAACAATGGTTGGAGAAATCACCCTAATTTCTCATGGACTAATAATCAAAATGTGCAAAATCCGCAAAGACCTCCACCCGGATTTAATCCTAATGAAAAGAGAAATAACGGTGATGAAGCTTCGGCTATTGTAACAATTCTTGCAAAAATGGAATCTCGTCTTGCAGGTATGGAGGAATGGAAGAGAAATCAAGAGACGTTCACAAAAGGGCTTGAAACGAGCATAAGCCAATTAGCAAAAGCCAAGTCCGAACGTCCTATGGGATCCCTTCCAAGCAACACGGAAACAAATCCAAGGGAGCATGTGAAAGCCATCACATTGAGAAACAACAAAGAGTTACAATCGGCTCCGAGCAAACAGGTAAAAGATACCACGGATGAGGTAAGTACTTCTCAACCTCAAGATTCATCTCCTCCTAAGCTTTTTGCGGATCCACTTGTTCAACCCTACAAAACAAAAATTCCATTTCCCCAAAGGTTGAACAAGGAGAAACAAGAAAAGCAATTCTCCAAATTTCTCGACATTTTCAAGAAATTACATATAAATATTCCGTTTGCGGAAGCCTTGGAAAATATGCCCATGTATGCTAAATTTTTAAAAGATATACTTTCCAAAAAGAGAAAATTGGAGGATAATGAAACAGTGAAATTAACGGAAGGATGTTCGGCTATCCTACTCAATAAACTACCACCCAAATTGAAGGACCCGGGAAGTTTCTCTATCCCGTGTACTATCGGTGGTATGTATTTCGAAAGAGCTCTATGTGATCTTGGAGCAAGCATAAATCTCATGACATTAAGTATCTTTCGAAAATTGGGTTTAGGAGAGCCGAAACCCACTAAGGTTTCCTTACAATTAGCCGACCGTTCTCTTGCATACCCCAAAGGGTTTGTAGAAGATGTGTTGGTTAAGGTGGATAAATTCATCTTTCCGGCTGATTTTATTGTTCTTGATATGGAGGAGGATGATCGAGTCCCGATAATTTTGGGTCGTCCTTTTCTAGCAACCGGGAGAACACTTATAGATGTGCAACAAGGGAAATTAATTCTCCGGTTACAAGATGAGGAAGTGATTTTTAATGTTTTCAATTCTTTAAAGTATCCTTCCGAAAATATTGACCATTGCAACTTTCTTGATATAACAGACGAAGTTGTTAAAGATGTTTTTCAGAATGACATGTGTGAAGACCCATTGGAAAAAGTAATGTTAAATGGTCTCGGGTTAAATCAAGAGGAGGTCGTGATAGATCGAGAAATTGCCAATTTGACTTATGACCCCGAGGATTGCATGTGGATCCGTGACCAATATGAGAAAATCATTCGAGGGGACAAACCGAGGCCCAAATCATCATTGGAAGAGCCACCCGAATTAGACCTTAAACCCTTACCATCTCATTTGAAATATGCATTTTTAAGTGAAAACTCAAACTTACCTGTTGTAATTTCTTCTTCTTTGACAGGTGAAATGGAAGAGAAATTGATTAATGTGCTCAAAGATCACAAGAAAGCTTTCGGATGGACATTGGCGGACATCAAAGGAATAAGTCCTTCTATTTGCACACACAAAATTTTCATGGAAGAACAAGTTAAACCGACGGCCCAACCTCAAAGACGCCTAAACCCAAGCATGAAGGAAGTGGTGAAAACTGAAATTCTAAAACTCCTTGATGCAGGTATCATCTATCCAATCTCGGATAGTAGTTGGGTAAGTCCGGTACAAGTCGTACCTAAAAAGGGAGGTATAACTGTTCAAGCTAATGAAAAAAATGAACTAATCCCGGTAAGAAAGGTAACCGGGTGGCGCATGTGTATTGATTACCGAAAATTGAATGATGCCACTCGGAAAGACCATTTTCCTTTACCTTTCATCGATCAAATGCTTGAAAGATTGTCGGGACATGCTTATATGTGTAATTTAGATGGCTATTCCGGATACATGCAAATCCCGGTTGATCCAAGCGACCAAGAGAAAACAACTTTTACATGTCCATATGGAACTTTTGCCTATCGTAGAATGCCTTTCGGATTATGTAATGCCCCGGCTACTTTTCAAAGGTGCATGATGGAAATTTTTGATGACATGATTGAAAACTTCATGGAGGTTTTCATGGACGATTTTTCCGTGTTTGGAAAAACATTTGATAGTTGCTTGCATAATTTGGAACTAGTGCTTAAAAGATGTGAAGATACTAATTTGATTCTAAATTGGGAAAAATGTCAGTTTATGGTCAATGAATCAATTGTTCTAGGCCATAAAGTATCATGTCAAGGCATAGAAGTAGATCCGGCAAAGGTGGAGGTAATTGCAAAATTGCCACCGCCTAATTCTGTTAAGGCTATCCGAAGCTTTCTCGGGCATGTAGGATTCTATAGGCGTTTCATAAAAGATTTCTCGAAAATTTCAAAGCCATTGACCCAACTGTTGATGAAAGATGTTGAGTTTAACTTTTCTAAAGAATGCTTATCCACCTTTGAACTATTGAAAGAAAAGTTAATTGATGCACCAATAATGATTAGTCCTAATTGGAGTTTACCTTTTGAACTAATGTGTGACGCTAGCGATTTAGCAGTTGGAGCATGTTTGGGACAGCGAAAAGATAAGAATTTTCAACCGATATACTTTGCTAGTAGGACGTTGAATGAAGCACAACAAAATTATACAACAACCGAAAAGGAGCTACTAGCAATTGTTTTCGCTTTTGATAAATTTCGTTCTTATCTTGTGCTTTCAAAAGTTATCGTTTACACTGATCATTCCGCACTAAAATATCTCTTATCTAAACAGGATGCAAAACCGAGATTGATCAGATGGGTTCTCCTACTCCAGGAATTTGATTTGGAGATACGAGACACGAAAGGGGTAGCTAATGTAGTTGCCGATCACCTTTCACGATTGGAGTTTGAACCACATAGAACCGACGTGCAAAGAGAGATCAAGGAGTTCTTTCCAGATGAATCATTGTTTAGCGTATCAACACTACCATGGTTCGCCGATTTCGCAAACTTTCAAGCGGGTAATATACTTCCTCATGGGCTCACATACCAACAAAGACGTAAGTTCTTCGCCGATGCAAAGCACTATCTATGGGATGAGCCTTTCCTTTTTAAGGTTTGTGGAGACAATGTGATTCGTAGGTGTATCCCAGAAGAAGAGGTAAAATCTATACTTGAGTTTTGTCACTCACGTGAACCCGGTGGCCACCACGGTCCAAACCGTACGGCTGCCAAGGTCTTACAATGTGGGTTTTATTGGCCTACGATCTTTAAAGATGCATATGAGTTCGTAAAATCTTGCGATAAGTGCCAACGAACGGGTAACATATCACGTAGACACGAAATGCCCCTATCGAGTATATTGGTTTGTGAAATTTTTGACGTGTGGGGCATTGATTTTATGGGTCCTTTTCCGAATTCATTTGGTAACCAATTTGTGCTTGTTGTAGTTGATTACGTATCCAAATGGGTAGAGGCGATTGCTTCACCTACTAATGATGCTCGGGTGGTTACGAAGTTCCTAAAGAAAAACATCTTCACTAGATTTGGAACACCCCGAGCAATCATTAGTGATGGTGGCACGCACTTTTGCAACAAGCAATTTGACCAATTGTTGGCGAAATACGGAGTCACCCATCGGGTAGCCACCCCGTATCATCCCCAAACAAGTGGTCAAGTTGAAATATCAAACCGGGAATTAAAGAGCATTTTAGAAAAAACGGTAAATTCATCCCGAAAGGATTGGTCGATTAAGTTAGACGATGCTTTGTGGGCTTATAGGACGGCTTTTAAAACCCCTATAGGTGCCTCACCGTATCGTCTAGTTTTCGGAAAAGCATGCCGTCTACCCGTAGAGTTAGAACACAAGTCGTTTTGGGCTCTAAAGTTTTTAAATTTTGATATGTGTTCTGCAGGAGAAAAACGTTTGATGCAGCTCAACGAACTCGATGAATTCCGCCTTTCGTCATACGAAAATGCGAAATTATATAAAGAACGGACTAAACGTTGGCATGACAAGCATATCATTCCACGAACATTCAAACCGGGGGATAAAGTTCTTCTATACAACTCTCGGTTATGACTTTTTCCCGGTAAGTTGAAGTCGAGATGGCACGGGCCGTATGAAGTAACCGAAACATTCCCTTCGGGAGTGGTCGCGGTTCAACGAGAAGGTGTGGCACCATTCAAAGTGAACGGACAACGAGTGAAACTATACGAGGCCGGAGACACAAGCATGAACGATTCCGTCGTATACCTCAATGCCCCGACCACGAGCAACTAGCCACTCAATAACGTCGAGCTGATCGACGTTAAACTTAGCGCTTGTCGGGAGGCAACCCGATATTTCTAACCACTTTATCTCAACTTTCACTCTTACTTTTATAATATATATTTATTTCAATTTTATTTTCGTTTTGTTTTTCGTTAAAAAAAAAAAAAAAAAAAAAAGCTACAGGTACACCTCGTCGAAGTGTAGAGTTCCAGAGACTTGCAAAGTCTCTGGAACTCCTCACCTCGACGAGGTGAACATCACCTCGTCGAAGTGTAAAGTTCCAGAGACTTTGCAAGTCTCTGGAACTCATCACCTCGACGAGGTGCATCCCGACCTCGACGAGGTTCATCCCAAACTCGACGAGGTTCAAATCAACCTCGACGAGGTTGGTGATTAGGAGGGCTTAATTGCCCGATTTCCTTTGTCTTCTCTATTTTTAACTTTTCCCTTCTCTTTTGCAGCGCAACCGTCCGCCTCCCTCCCTCCATCTCCGGCCATTTTCCGGCGAAATCACCATCTAAACACCCTCTTTCCACCTCAAATCATTTCCTACGCCTCCAATCCTTCACCCTCTACACTCAAATCCCACAAAAACTCCTTGAATCCAAAAACCCCAAATCACACCCTAGCTTCTCTATTTCCCTCCAAAACACCAAATTCACTCAAATTTCCTCCATTTAAGCATTGTAATGGCTTCAAAAAGAGGAAGAAAGAACAACCCGCCGATTAGCACGTCACGAACACGAGCCGCGACAAATGCCCCAATTCCTCAACCACGGTGCCGTTTATCCGAACAGTACCAGTGTCCGTTCCTCCTCAAATCTCCTCGAGAAGGTGATCGGTATGATCGATTACGTGTCATGTCTCTTGCTCATATTCACTATTTTGATTTTCCTGTGTTGGATAAATTAGGAAACTCGGGTGCTATTCGTGAGTTCTTAGAATGGTTAGGATGGAATGATTTTGCATTGAAACCAATTTTTAGTTACCCATCACTGATTACAGAATTTTTTGTTAGCTTTAGGACGGGTACGGATGAACAAGACAAAACCAAAATAATGTTTAGATTGTTGGGGGAAGAAAGGGAAGTGACTGAAGGGCTGTTTTGCACATTGTTTAACATGTCTGAGGGAGGTTTAGAATTGCTTCCCGAAGGGGTTACATTTGAGTCAATTTGGGCATCAATCACAGACAATGAGTTGTATGATTCTAACAAATTGCTAAACAAGCAAATTGTTGATCAAAATCTCAGATTGATGCACAAATTCATATGTCATAGCATTTCGGGTAAGAAAGATTCCGATAAAGTCAACAATAGGGAACTCATTCTACTCCACTGTCTGTCCACCCGAACCCGACCTAACTTACCCCACTTCATTTTCAAATCAATGCAAGACATCATAGACACCTCTAGGCGCACTTTAGCTTTTGGTCATATTATTACTGAAATCGCCAACCATTTTGGGTATACGGACCGTCTAAGGGGCGTCCCCTCACTTAGCACCTAAATTTTTCAATAAATCCTATTTGCGGAAAGCACAATATATGACAGAAAATGTTGAGTTTTGGCCTGTGGACCCAACTGAGGATGATCAAATGGAGGAAAATGAGATGGAGGGTGCGGGGGGTGAGGAACCAGTTGATCCTAATGGTGCACCGGCAGTTGACCCACGTTCCATTCACGAAAGGCTTGAGGCTCTCGAGCTACTAGGGAGGGAGAATCAGGCCACTTTGCAGCGCATCGAGACATATCAACAGCAGCAAGACCCCATACTCCAGCAGATGGCCCAGTTCATGGCCCACTATGCCAGTCAGCACGACTGGCAACTGCCTTAGACAGGGAGTTCTTCTATCCTTTACTTTTTGCTTTAGTGTTATTTCGCATTTTGGGACTAAACGCTACACTAATGGGGGATGGGAGTAAAGGATAGAACTTTATCTTTATTTTCAGTAGTTGTTATTTTCGTACGTTTAATTTCAATTTTATGATATTTTGCACTCTATTTTATTAATTTGCACCTTATTTTTAATAGTTATGTTTTTCCCTTTATTTCTAATTTTTATTTAGCTTTTAAATAAATGTTTTGTGAAATAATTTTGAATAAAAACCCCATTCTAAAGTTTTTTTTTAACAAACGAGAAAATCAAACAAAATTTTATCTAGAATAAATGTTAAATTTTGATAGGATGAAATTTTACTTGAAAATCTTAAATTTTGTAAACGAATTTTGGACTATTTTGAATACGTAATTTTATTTTGTTATTACGCTCAGTATTTAACAAATCGACATTTACATTTTGAGGAATAAAAATTGAGTTAATTAGCACACATTACCATTCCAAAGTGAGTTTTTTTTAGCCTAATTTAAAAAGCATTCACTAATGCTTCATTTTTTTCTCTCTCACGAGTGTTCCATAATTACACGAAACTTGAGAATTTGCATCAAATACCGGTCAAAACCTCACGCGTCTAGCTCAAAACACGACATGATTAAGGCCTTCCTTGTTTTACCCCCACTTTTCATACTCAAAATGATAGCCCACCTTAAACATATTTTCCGTCGTTCACCCCTTCGAGCCTAGACATTCCATTCATTTCACCACGTTACAAGCCGCATTCCCTTCATAAATACCATTTTTGTTCCCCCTAAATTTATGGGTAATTAGTAACCAATATGCTTGAGATGATGATTCACAATAAATACGAAATTCAGACAAACACTTCTACCGATATATAACGGTTATACCTCTCTATTTTCGTATATTTCATACTTTATATATATATATATATATATATATATATATATATATATATATATATATATATATAAATAAAATTCATATTGATATTTATATATATATATAAAGTCAAAAAAAAAAAAAGAAAAAAAATATATATAAAAATAAAAATAAAAATATATAGTATCATATATATTTATAAATAAAAATAAAAGAGAGATTTCCGTTACAAAAATTGTGAATTTCCGAAAGACAAAATTCCTCTTGTGAATCTATCAAATAATTACCCATGAATTTATTTACCCAAAAATCTCCTCTTCTCCATACCTTTACCTTCAACCAACGTTACAACCCATTAAAGACCTTTTGATCGTGTTTATAGTCGGTCGCGTTTGGTAAAGATTTGGATGACCATGCAAATTTTTAATAGTTAGTGTTTTTATTGGATTTGAGCGAACATTTAATGCCCTAAACACTTGAGCGTAAGAGTGACTTCCATGCGAGGTGTTTAAATTGGTTCAATTTTATTCAGCATAATGAAAAATGTCGGTTTGAAAAATAAGAGTGTAAAAGCAAATAACTTTATCCAGAGAAATAGTCCGAGATTTGAATATAGAATTTTTGCTCATTTTCGATTGAAATAATTCCTGTCTTTACGTTAACTTATTCGACGATAAAATTGTTTTCCGCTTTTCTTTGCTTGAGGACAAGCAAAGCTTAAGTTTGGGGGTGTTGTTATCGTCATAATTTATAGCATTTTTAGTATTTAATTACTAGCTATTTTGTACCATTTTAATAAATTTTAATGATGGTTTTTGTATTTTTCTTCATTTTATGTATCTAAGCCACTTTATGTGTTTTCTAGGCATTTTCGCAAGGTTTTCGGTACAAATAACCAAGTCGGGGCTTAAGGCGGCAGCTCGGGAGTAAAAGAGACAAGAAAAGAGGATCTTTAGTGACACCCAGCGTGCACTTCGTCGCGGATAGGTGCTGCAAGATAAGAGTCTAATTGTTCACACTAGGACAGATTTGACACATTTTCGTATTTTCAACTTTTCTCCCTCATACGGACTCGGATTGAGGCGATTCAAAATGCATTGGAAAGCTAAGAGAAAGATGAACAAATGTTTAATAATAATCATCTCCAAATTCGAAGTGCATCAGGCCCAGAAAATTATCCAAAGTTGATGAATATGTTGAAGCCTAAGATTCCTTTGACATTTCAACTCCTAAATTATTAAAATCTTCCCCCCATGCTCTCTTAAATGCTAAATTCAGATGATAAGGAGTGGGAGGCCATAAGGATGACTTGGTCTTTGGAATTTTGTGTACCATTTTACTATAAAAGGAGGCCTTGGGTGCCATTTGAAGACACACCAAGCTTAGGCTTAACTTCTCCCTCTATAATGTTACTTTGCTGATTTTTCTCTTCAAAAATCAGTTGTTTGTGTTATTATAATTGTTGTTATTGTGCTCAAGTTGTTGTTTGTGCAAGAGTTCATTCAATAAAAGTAAGTTTTAAGTTATCGAGGAAGTTCATTCGACAATTGTCATTACGGTTTCTTCTAAACTTTAATCTCTTTTATTACTATGAACTCCATTATCTATCTTACTAAGGTGTGTTTTAATCTAATCATGGGCTAAACCCCTCTTAACTAAGGCTAAAAGTGGATCTTAACCTTAATTATGTGGTAATTACGTTTAACCTATTTAAGTTATCTTTATCCTTTTGGAGAACTAACTTATGATTCTTAATGCTTGTAGGAGATGGGCCAACTCTCTACTTGGATATAATTAATCGTTTATATTGACCGTGATTAAATTGATTAATCGAAATTCATAAGTTGGACCTAATGACCATTTAGTGTGGCTTGTTAGTTTTCCAAGGTTTTTCATGAATCTTATTACAAATCTTTAATTTATTACTTGAGCCGGACCAAGGGAAAGTAATAAATCGAAGGTTTGGAAATAAGAAAACTTAATGCTTCTTTGGATTAATTACTTGAGCCAGACCAAGGGAAAGTAATTAATCGAAAGTTTAGAACTAATTACTCGAGCGGTTTTTCTTGAATCTTAGGTAATCACTTTAGCCGGACCAAGGTAAAGTAGGTTAAAAAGGTTTAGATTTAATCTTGTTACAAATCTTAGATTTATTACTTGAGCCGGACCAAGGGAAAGTAATAAATCGAAGGTTTGGAACTAAGAAAACTTAATGCTTCTCTTGATTAATTACTTGAGCCGGACCAAGGGAAAGTAATTAGTCGAGAGTTTAGAACCGATCTCGAGAACTATTAGTTAATAAGAAAAATCGCCATCTTAAAAAGGATAAACAACTTAAAAGGGGTTAAGTGTTTTACCAAGCAAAGAGGTTAAGTGAAGCTAGAAGCCTTAGTTTCTTTTATTATAAGTAATCTCTCACTTAATTTGTGTAATTTTTATTTCACTTCTTGCTTAAGTCTTAGCTTGGTTGTCCAACAAACTCTACATTTCGGTTGTTTAAATAATAGATAGTAAGCAAAGAGATTAGTACTTATAATCACCATCCTCGTGGGAACGATACTCTACTTTCACTTTATTACTTGATACACGACTAAGGTACACTTGCCTTCACATGCACGTATACGTAAAACGCGCATCAATGTTTTTACTTTGAAATGACTTCTTAGTTTGTTTGCCTTGCTGACAAGCTTTACACAATTGATCTTTTTCAAATTTAAGTTTGGGTAATCCCTCAACTAGTTTCTTTCTAGCTAATTTGGCAAGAAGGTCCATGCTTACATGACCAAGTCTTCTATGCCATAGCCAGGAGTTATCCTCTTCAGACACTAAGCATATGTTTTTAGAAAACTGTTTTTCTAAACTCAGCATGTATACATTGTCTACACGAGGAGCAGTTAAAATCAATTCATTTGTATTTTCCTCGAGTATTTGACACTTAGTATCATCAAATACAACCTTTCTGCCGCTTGTGCAAAGCTGAGCTACACTCAGCAGATTGTTTGAGACCTTTAACTAAGGAGACTGACTCAATAGTTGGGTTACCTCCGATAGTACCTGAGCCGACTATCTTACCCTTCTTATTGTCCCCAAAGCTTACACTACCACCTCGTTTAAGCTCTAGTGTGATGAATTGTGTTTCATCACCTGTCATGTGCCTTAAGCATGCGCTGTCTATGTACCAAAGTTTTGACTTCTCTACGCATGTCAGGCTGACCTGCATTTTAAACTATTCATCTTTAGGTACCCAATTCTTTTTGGGTCCTTTCTTGTTAGCATAAACAGGTGCAAAGTCATATTTTAGTTTGTGACGACATACTTTTATAGTGTGGCCATTTTTACCACAGAAGTCACAATAAGTTACCCTTTGAGGATGATGCTGAGTGTGGTCAGCATTATTATGCTGAGCATGCCAACATACCTTAGTGGTATGTCCTTTTCTTTCGCAGAAGTCACATTAGACAATCCGCTTGTTGAACCAACACGCATCTTTCGTGTGTCCTCTTTTCCCGCAACAGTCACACTGAGTGAACTGTTTATGCTGATTAGTACTTGCGTACTCAGCATGGGGTTTATTTCTATATGAGCCTTTTACTTGACTTTGTAAGGTTGTAACGTCCTTTCTTAGTTTCTTTGACTTAGATTGGACCTCCGTGACAAACTTATGCATTATTTGCATGTTGCTATGTAAATCTGAATTGTCTTGGAGGAGATATCGGAGGTCACTCAGCTTGACCTCTTCAATCTCATCACATCGCCTGCTGAGTGATTTTATTTTCTTGTTACACTTTTTGGTTAGTGTGTATAAATCACCCAGGGCATTTACCATCTCATTTCTAAGCAAGAGTAAAGATGTTACCTCATTGTTGTGTTCCTCCTGGTCAGTTTCATCGGAGAGGTCAGCTTGCTCAGATTGAGAATGGTCAGCATCATCAGCCATGAAACATATGTTGGCTGTTTCAGTTGCATCAGCTTCAGATGAGGTGTACTCATCACTATCGCTCCATGTTGCTACCATAGCCTTTTTGCTTCCCTTCTTCTCTTTCTTGAGGTTGGGACAGCTTGACTTGATGTGCCCAGTTTGGTGGCACTCAAAGCATGTGACAGACTTGGAACTGTCCTTCTTGTACTTGTCACTGGACTCAGCTTTGTACCTGTCACTTTTTTTAAATGGTCTTTTGCTGTTTCTGTCACTTCTTCTGAACAGCTTCTTCATCTTTCTGGTGAACATAGCCATTTCCTCATCATCAGTTGACTCAGCTTCTGTGGAGTCATCTTTCATTACTAGTGATTTTTGTTTCTTGTCTTCTGACTTTTCTTTCTCTTTGGCTTCAAAGTTTTGCATTGCGATCTCATGAGTCAGTAGAGATCCAATTAGCTCGTCATACTTGTATGTAGTCAGGTCCTGAGCTTCTTCTACTGCAGTTTTCTTTGCTTGCCAGCTCTTATGTAAGCTTCTCAAGATTTTCTTCACTTGTTCTTCTTCGGTGAAGTTCTTGCCGAGTCTTTTTAGTTCATTTATGATATTAGTGAATCTAGCATTCATGCTGGAGATGTCCTCATTGTCGTTCATCTCGAACAGCTCATATAATCTCATGTGTTGATTCACCTTTGACTCTTTGACCTTGCTTGTACCTTCATAGGTCACCTCGAGCTTTTTCCATATCTCCTATGCTGACTCACAACCTGATATTTTATTGTATTCTGCAGCATCTAAAGCACAGTGAAGCATATTGATAGCCGAATCATTATTTTAAAGTTTTCTAAGGTCATCTTCTGACCACTCAGTTTCACTCTTAATGACTTTCTCATTGTTAACAGTTTTATATGGCACGTATGGGCCTTGAACTATTGCAAGCCATGCACTCATGTTTGTGGCTTGAATAAAGTTCTTCATCCTATTCTTCAAGAAGGTATAATTAGATCCAAAGAATAGGGGACGCCGACTAATAGATAATCCCTCAGGGAGTATCTGTGTTGTTTGGTTCCTTGGAAGGAAACGAGTGCTATTCTCAGCCATTTATGGGGATCCGCTCAAGATAGTTATATCTTAGAGTAGTGAGCTTAGGCTCTGATATGCAAGAGTACCGTCCTCTATTCTTCTACTCAACTCCTACTAAGCACCACAAACCAGTACTTAGATTTCTCTACCACTGAATGTTTACAACCAAACACTCAGCACAACACTCTCAATATCACGATTGATACAAGTTGTTCTTTTTCAAATGAAGAACACTTTAGATGATTACAAATAATCGATCTAGCATTTACACAGGAATATAAAATGGGTGTAAGATCTCTTTCTTGTTTTTGAGTGCTTTGAACTTGTATTTTTCTCTCTTGTATTTTTCTTTTCGTACTTCGGCAATGATCCAAGGAGTTTGATTGTCTTTATATAGATGAAGACCTGGAGGAGGATCATTTGAAATGATTTAGCCGTTAAGTCCAAAACGGCTCTTTTAGGAGACAACGTCTGGTCAACTTCAGGTTTTGCAGGCCAATCCTATCCCTTGATTTCTTCAGGCGTCAGACTTGTCTTCTTCCTGCAGTCGTTGTCTTTTTGTGGCAGTTGTCTTTTAGCAATAATCTGTTGGCCCATGTATCTCGGAATGTATCTTCTGCGTAATTCCGAGGATTCAATTATTGGTGCATAAGGTTTGCAAAACTTGTCTTCTAGTGAACGGATCTCTTATGCTGTCCTGAAGATTTACTCAGTTTCTACTTTATTCGTTGTCTTCGTTTGTTGTCAACTTCTATGCTGAGTTCTGTTTTGCAAGACAACTCTTGAGAGGCTTTTAATGCTGAGTTCCATTCCACTTTAACTTTGTTATACGTCAGACTTCTATTCTTTGATACTGAGTTCGATTCTACTCAGCTTGTTCTTTGATCTCATGCTGACTTCGTCCTGTCTTATTCTTTATTTCTTTTTGTATTTAAGTTTATACTCAACATTGAACAAACAGATTAGTACAATTAAATCAAAGCACTTAAATTTAATTGTCTCTTAATCATGGATGATTTTGTCAAATCAAAATCTTGTGGAAAGGTGTTTCAACAGTCTTGTGTCTTGGTTCAGTAAGAAGCAGTCGTCAGTAGCCCTATCAACCACTGAAGCTGAGTACATTGCTGCTAGAAGCTGTGTTGCTCAGGTCCTCTGGATTAAGCAACAACTAGAAGATTATGGTGTTCAGACTAAAACAATTGAAGTCAAATGTGACAACAAGAGTGCCATTGACCTATCAAAGAACCCAATCCAGCACAGTAGGATGAAGCACGTCAGCATAAGACATCACTTCATCAGAGACCATGTACTCAAGGGAGAGATCAAGCTGACCTACGTCCCAACGGATGAGCAGCTTGCAGATATCTTCACCAAGCCGCTGGCTCGTGAGCAATTTAACATTCTTAGAGAAGCTATCGGTATGTTTAATCCTCTTCAATAAAATCTAATATGATTCATGCTGAGTTGCTATACATGCTGAGTTGCTATACATGCTGAGTTGCTATACATGCTGAGTATCTTTTACCATACAATGAATTAAAACTGCTTTATACACTCAGAACTTGAACTTCTGAGTAAAGCAACTTGCACAATTAGGGTTTGCACGCGTAGTTACATAGCCACTAGGATGACGTAAGCATCATCATTAGTAAGAGCACGTGCCATTTCTCGCAATTAATGTGAGTAATAACTGACTATCGATGGTTCAAATTCCCACCGTTCTTTCCAACCCATCAAGTCACCACCTATTGTCTATAAATAGTGAACACCATGTCTAATCTCTAAATCTCTAATCTTCAAGTTTCTGCAAAGACATTCTCAAGAACACCATATCTGATTCCCAGAATCTCTCTGATGACCAATATGAAGATAATCGCTCAGACATCAATCCTGGCTCCCCACCTGAGCAAGAGTATGTTGATACTCCAGAAGATGAGGCACACACTGGTCATGGTCAGCATGACAAACCCATGGATGAAGTCAGCATCCTCGGTATTGATCCTCATACTGAACACTCAACTCCTTCAAAGAAAAAGAAGGACAAGGGTAAGAAATCAAATGAGCCTGAGGAGAGAACCTTTCGATCCGTATTCTCTGACGTTGAAGGACTAGATGTCGTGGCTTCACGATGGTTCTCAAAGAGCTTTGTCGAAACTAAAAAACCCTACTGTGACTGGATATCCAAGAACGGATGGACCAAACTATTTTCATTAAATGGGCTGACCTACCCAAGGCTTGTGACCGAGTTCTACTCGAATCTACTGGTCGCTACGGACGATGTTGATTTTATGGTCACATACATCAACAAGAAACAAATCATCATCAACCGTTCATATCTAGCCATCTTTCTAGATTTGAAGGACGAAGGAGCTGAGCTGAGGAAAACAAATGATTACAAAAAGGTCAAGTACACCTCTACATTCTATAAACCTGCCGGGCATGTCGGTGAAGTCTCATGCACCTCGCTTACTCAGCATCAAAGACACGCCCACTACCTGCTGACCAACTACTTATACCCAAAGGTCAATTCCACATCATCTGCATCCAATTTCGAACAGTGTTTCCTATGGCACATGCTCAACTACAAACCTTTAAATATGCCTGTGTTCCTGATCGGGGCCATGCAACGAAGTACTAGAGCACTTCGAATGGGATCTCTCATCACCGAGATTCTCAAGGACCACAAAGTCAGCTTTAAGAATGAGGAAAGCGTACTGGGAATAGAAATCAGCATTGAGAATCTTGCTGGCCTAGCACACAGCCTTCCTTTCAAATCAAAGAAAGGAAAGGACCCTGTAGTTGAAGAAGAAGAGGAGATTGAGCTTCCCAGTAAAGGGAAAAAGAGAAAGGTAGTCATGTCTGCTGGAGCAAAAACTATGCCGGCACTCCAAACTGCAAAAAGACTTAAAGTGGTAATGGCCAAACCCACTCAAGCTGAGCCAGCTAAGAAGAAAGCTGACCATTCCAAGCCTTCCCAGAAACGACCAGCTGCTGTCCAAGAGACTGAGGACGTGCATGAGGAAACTGAGCCACCCCTAAAGAGGAAGAAGGTTCCTGGTAATGCACCACTAAACGTAATCCCTCTTGTTTTTG
Source organism: Euphorbia lathyris (assembly GCF_963576675.1). Taxonomy (NCBI): domain Eukaryota; kingdom Viridiplantae; phylum Streptophyta; class Magnoliopsida; order Malpighiales; family Euphorbiaceae; genus Euphorbia; species Euphorbia lathyris. The sequence continues at coordinate 46,137,181 of NC_088913.1, forward strand.
CTATTCTAGAGGATTCCTTCTTCCTGTGAGCTCTGGAAACGGATAAAGAAAAGTCTGTCTCTGTTGAGAAGACAAAGAAACATACCTCAAGCAACTCAGCTGCTGAAGAACTAGCTGAGGATGTCCCTAACATCATCCAAGCTGACCAAACTCCATCTCCAAAACAATCTAAAGATGGCAGCGAGAGGAGATTTAAAAAGAAGTCACACAAACCCCCCGTGTTTGATATACTAGATGACTCCCCTCTCCATGAACCTATCATCAATTTGACTGACTTGGACTTCAACTTTTTCTCCAAGCCTATTGCCAAGTCCTCGCCAGTCAAGGAAAAACAAGCCTCTGTTTCTAAAAGTCAGGAACATGCCGAAGCTGACGCTCCTCAAGGTCAGAAGTCTGCCGACACCGCTGCTCAAGCCTCAACTGAGCAAGTGATCGAAGAACCTCTTGTTCAAGAAAATGAACAAGTACCTGAGAAAACTCCTGCTCAGGACAATCTCGAGCTGACTCCTCCACAAGTCAATACTCAGCTCCAGACTGACACTGAGCAGGCAGATATTGCTGCTGTCCAAACCAATCCTCTAACTGAACAATCAGCAAACCAGTCAGCTCCTGCTGCTGGGCCCAACACTGAGTCTGCCACTCCAATTGCTCAACCTTCAACCACTCAAGAGGGCACCTATATTTCTGGTGAGCAACCACATATGCAATCACCTGCTGCTAACCAGAACTCAGTTCCTGAGATTCCATCAGCTAATCCGCTGAACTTTCTTACTTCTTTCGCATCGGGAAAGCGAATTCTCCAAGTTGCTCAAGAACTTATCGTAGAAATACAACAAACTCATGCCTCTAATGCTGAGTGTCATCCTGCTGAGCTTGCTCAACTGAGCACCATAACGCAACTTCTGACTGAACTCAAAAGTCTTAAGGAGCTGTTGTGTGTGCTAACTGATATGGTTGCCCAGCAGCCAAAGCAGGAATTCGCTACAAAGATGGCTAACCTTCATTTGCATATGGTGCACCACATGGACATTATTGAAGGTAAGCCGAATGACTTATTTGCCGCAAACTCTGGTGTTGCTCAGTCTGCTTAAGTGGCTCAAGCATTCACTAAACTTAGTACTGAGCTCACTACAACTAGAGACTTGGTTGCTTCTTCCTCCTAATGCACAATAGAGCAAATTGCTGAAGCCATCCGCCTGATCAACTTATCGAAAGAGGAGATGCAAACTGACCAGGCAAAGTCATCTGAGAATTTTCAACTTGCCAAGGCCACTTATGACCATGTCACACATCAATCTAACCAGCGACACCATTACGATGCTGGTTTGCTCAAAATGTACCATCAGTCTTACGCCATGATGACCGACACTATGAGCTGGATGGGTAAGTCCCTTCAATTTATACTCAGCGTCATCAGTTCTCATATGGACATTCCGGCGTCCAATATGGCTAGTGGAATCAAAGTCTTTGACTGGCTTAAACACAGTACGACTCAACTCCAACAGTATTCCGCCCTCCTGACTCGTGCTGTTGATCAAGGGAAGTTTTATGCTATTGTCCCTCAGCCCGTTGATGCTGGAAAAAAGGGGGAGAAAGATAAACACCTAGCTGGAACTCAACAAAAGAAACAACATCTTGGTTCCACTTCAGCTGTCCCTCCTAACACCCAACCCCAGCCTCCTAGCACTCAACCTCAGCAACAACCCAAGACCAAGTCTAACCAAGTGTCTGTCAACATTAGACGATAGATATTTGTAAAACCTTGTGTACTTGCTTATGTTATGTTTTATGCTTAATATAATTGTATCTTCATTAAATCATCTGTGTTATCTGTTTATCACTTTGTGCCTATCTGCTGTGTTGATCTAAATTCATGATTTGTCTCACATGTCTTCTTATTCGAATTGAACAAAGTAACTAAAGCTTGACAACATTGAATTAATCATGTACTTGGCCACTGAGTAAAACTACTCAGCCTCAACTAACTCACCCAGCTTACTCTGATATTTGAACTTAAACTTCCGCTTAACTTAATATCGAAACTGAGTAAAATGAGCCTGGTCCAAGAACTGACCTAACTCTGAACACTGACTTTAGACTTACTTGATTAAACCTTAAAATGTTTAAAGTAAAACTAAGTCAGCGGCTCAACCCTTACGGGGGAGAATCTTAAGAAGTTAAGAAAAGGTCAATCATCATGGGGGAGCTCAACATTGAGTTCCTTATTGAATATTTTTGCCAACATCAAAATGGGAGAGTTTGTTGAAACACCTTTCCATATGATTTTGATTTGACAAAATTATTCATATTAATGATAAAAAAATATTCTAACACATTAAATTTAAATGCTTTGATTTATTCACACTAATGTGTTTGTTCAATGTTGAGTTATTTGATTTATAAGACATTAAGTTAAATGGCCCCAAAGCCCATAAAAAAAGAGTCAAGCCCAAGTCAATGGATCATAGCCTCACGGCCCAAGAAGACCAAAACGCAGTCGTACTGAGTAAAACGCAAGCCCAGCTTGGAGAAGGATCGAGAAGCCTTCGTCTAAATAGCTTCAAGATGAAGCTGCTGAGTTGAGTGACAAGATAGTCCAGTCAGCAGTTGACCTGAACAAACTTAGAGACAAAGTATTTCCACTTTGGGTAAAGCTTAGAGGATGCAGAAAGCTGTCTGGAAGACTTTACTATAAATGTGGAAACATTCTGGCTTGTCTGACGAAAAGCTGCTGAGCACTGCCGAAGACAGAAGATACAAGAATATAATTGGCCGAGGACACTGAGCACGTACTGAGTGAAAGCGACAGGAAGCCGTTTCCCTCCAACGGTTATTTCGAAATTCGAAATCACCGGTGCTTCAAGTGTCACTATAAATAGGCCTCTCAAATGCTTCATTCGATGCAGATCTTCAATTAAGTCGAAACGCTGACCAAATTGTTGCTTGAAGTTCTGTGAGAAAAGCAAAGCAAATCTTACACCAATTCCAATTCTGTGTAAGAGTCTAGAGTGATCTAAATCATCTAAAGTGTCTTAGCAATTGTTGTTTAGGACAAAAACACTTATCATTTCTAGAAGAATAGAAAGGAGAAGCTGAGTACTCGGTTATAGTACTCAGCGATAGAAATAGGAGTGAGTAGAGGTATAGAGGAAGGTACTCTTGTATACTCAGCTTTCTATTGTAAAAGGTTTGTGCTCTACCTTTAAAGAGCTCAGTAGAGGATTCAAAAAAGCTCGGAAGGATTTCCGGGGACTGGACGTAGGCGAAAAGGCCGAACCAGGATACGTCTGCTGAGTAATATCCTTATAACCCTTATCTCCCTTAATTATTGCTTGCTATAACACTGCCTAGTTAAACGCTAAAACGAACACAAGCTGAGTTGAGTGAACTGAGAAGCTGAGTTCAGGAATAGACTCAAAGTGCTATCTCTTGACTCAAGGATAGATTAAGTCTTAGTCACCTATTGACTAAGTCTGTATCTAAAACTTACTCAGTCTCACAGTGCAAAAAGACTTTGAGAAAGTCTAAGTTCGAAATTGACAGTCAGCCATAAGAGAAAATTTTAAATATTTCCTAACCCCCCCCCCCCCCCTTGGAACTAATATTGTCACGTTATACGGGACCAACAGAGACCACCGGCCATGCTGGATGCAGGAATATGTTGGGGTTTAGTGTCCTATAAACAATTGTTCTAGGATATAAACCTAATGTAAATGAATTGTTCTTTATGTCATTTGTTTTAATAAGATATGGTTTCATAACTGTATAAAGGCAACCTCCTTAAAGAACTAAATAAGTCTAATAAAAGGAAATCCCTAAGTTTATTTAAAGTGATTATAAAGTGTTCATACAAGCATGAAGTGAGACGAAACATTATAATAAACTAATAAACTTAAATTCACCCCAAGTCAAGTGATATGTTTTGAATAGGGATTGACATAACACTTTTGAGACTTGCATGTAACAATGTTTTCTGTCGAGACAGAGAGCTGATCTCACAAGCTTCAGATATGCAGATATCTGGACAGTTACATGGATCCAATGAAAGGGGTTCATTAGGATTGGGGACTCGATTTGAGATAACAGGATGGGTAGATTTATCCTTGTCACATGTTCATCTCATTGGTATTAATAGGTATAAGTAATCCTAAGACTCAAAGGAATGTTAATTATTGATTCTGGATTATGGAATGTGATGCTTTGATCCTGTTGTAACACGATCCATAACAGGGATGACTCTGGGGTGTGTACGGCAGACGTTGGGTATCATAGGAAGTAATTGCAGGATAGTTATACATTGGATTGAGCATTTGTCACTCCTGATAAATGGGAGATACGTCCAAGGATTGCTTGTGGAAGACTTAACTCTAAATCTTTGCAAGGTGATATCTTAAGACTTGAAATGCAGATTTCACTTAACCTATCTAATTGGAGTTAACTCGGCCTGTACAAGTAAAACGAACGTCTCGCTATATGTGACTTGACATTGCCCATAGTCATAAGATTCTGTTCGAGGATGTAGTTGATAAAGGATCGAATTATACTGTAACTAATATGGAAAGGTCAACGACAGAATCAACCTGTCTTCTTATAACTCTGGGGGAATGTTTCAGATCTTCCAATCACAGTTCACGTACTCATTCCGTTATACAAAGATTAAATATAATTCTGAGAAAATTAATTTAATAGTTGTATACGGCTAGAAGCAATAAGAACCTAATGTGTCACACATAGGACTTGGAACCCAAAAGAGAAACAGATGTTAATTAATTGACGGAAGCCCAACTGAGTCCACTAAGGCCCAGTAGTATAGGGGGGCGAATTTGTGTATTAAATACACAAAGGAATTGATTTAATTTAAACAATTATAATTAGATTATGATTATGAATTAAATTAATTATAGGATAAATAAGTTAGGAGGTTTAATGAGATTAAATTGCTTATATTATTATCCTATCAATAAGTTATTATTATCTTTATATTTAAATATAATCATAGATAATAATAATAATAAGAATTTTATTCCGAATTAAATTCTTATTCAGTAACCTAATTCTATCTGACTAGGGTTTAGATGGAAGAGGCTCTATATACCCCCCCCCCCCCCCTCATTGTAAATTTCGGCCAGCCTAGCTATTATGGAGAGAGTGAATTTTGACCCCCTACTATAGTGGATCATCGTTCACCGCTTGCTTCCGATCAATCGATTTTCATCTCTTTCTTTTATTCCTTGATATTGTGTTGATTAATTAGAGGCAATCTGCTTTGGTTGCTATTATACGGTTGAGTTCTAATCTTTGTTTGAATTGTGTTTTTGTTTTTGTGCTTGCGAACTCGGAGTAAGAGTTGAGGGCACTTCGATTGCAACAGTATATATAACTTCAAAAGGTATTTCCTTCTATCCCTCTTTATATGAAATAACGATTAACGGATCTTGGTTAAAGGAAATAGGTTAAAAAATTTATATTTCCGCTGCCAAACGTTTGCCTATTTCCCTTCAGTGGTATCAGAGACTGCGTTAAATCCGTTATTTCATATATGAAAATTAAAAGGTTTTTCAATCAGATTGAATAAATATTTATTGTTAGGATAATTAACAAAACGGTTTTGATTAATAAATTCTAAAGATAAATAAGTTTTAATTAATTGTTAATTAAAATTGATTATGCATATGTTCCTAATTATTTTGATTGATAATCATTATAACAAAAATCTATTAGTTTTATAGTTAGACTGATAAAAGTTAGTTTTATTGATTCTAAAGATAAAACAATAAAATCTTTTAAAGGATTTTCTTCTTTTCTGAAAATCGTTTTAAATCTGATATATATATATATATGTTTTATATTTATTAAAAAAATATGAACAGTAGCTCGGGTTGCGCCGTGAGGCGTAACCCGAACTGCTGTTCCACGGTTGCTGCCTCGCGGTAGCAACCGGGTAGTGCCTGGCCGCCGCTGCCGCAATGCACCGACGGGCCAGACGTGTGGCTGCTGCCAAACGGCAGCAGCCATGAGTTCGGGCCAGTCACGGGCCCGACCCGAGGGCATATTTATTTTAAAATTGTTTTAAAATAAAATTAAGTTTTAAATAAAATTAAGTTTTAAATATATTTATATATATATATATATATATTTCAGAAATAAATAGTTTTCTGTTTTGATTATCGAATAAAATAATTTATTTAAAAGTTTGTTTTACTTATTTGTAAATCAAAAGTGTTAAATGAATTAAAACAAAATAACCGGGATATGCATAACAAAAGTTTTGTATAGTTGTATTAATCTAATTTGTAATTGTTACATTTTAATTAGATTAAATATAGAAGATACGAAACTAATATAATTAAAATTAGATGAAAGTTAATTTGACAAGTTAATGTGATTAACCTAAATATTACATAAATATTTTATGTAATCAACCAATTAAATTTATTTAATTGAGACTGTGCATGTTTGGAGTTATGGACATATTTGGACCCTCTATTTAGTCTTTTGGTATTTTTGAAATAGGACATGCGTGTCCTGCCTATCTACTATCTATTGTAATTTCTCCTCTCATCTAATTCCCTTCAAGTTAATTGAAGTTTTCTTTAGTAGTATAGAAATTAATATTAATGTAATTTCGAGGCGCCATGGAGAAGACGGAGGACCTAAAGAGAAATATATAATAGTTAGTATTTCCCTAGGTTTGGCCTTTTATTCTGTTTCTGGCTCAACGGAATAATTTAGATAATATGTCCATAACGCCAATGTATGTGTCTGATGTATGCTAAAGCAAATCAAGACTAGGTTAGATTATGAGACTTAAAATAAAAATCCCTCACTAATTAAAAGTTAAGTAAATAAGCAAGTTATTAAAATCGGTTGCCCCTCCCTAATATTATAATTCAACTGGCAGTACTGGGGGCCTTTGGGTTGTTGAGTAAACTCAAGCTCGGGGTCTTATGGTAACACCTAAATTATCGAAAATCGCGTTTTCATGAATATGGGGTAATACTTAAATTAGATTATGATAATTGGATGGGTAAACTCATGTTGTCATAAAGTAATGGGCAATATGGTTGGGATTAATATGAATAACATATTAGTTACTAATGTGCTTAGTAAACCAATAACCTAGGAATCACATTGTTGATGTGATTGATGGTATGAATCTACCTAACAAATGAGACTAGCTTGTTGAGTAAACTCAAGGTGAAATTTCAGGAGTTAGGATCCTAGCTCACTAAAGGATTTGTGAAATTCTTCGAATTAATATGGAGGGCTATTAATTTGGCAAAATAGTGGGAGCAATTTAAAATGAATTAAAAGACCTATAATTTTAGATTGATGTACTTTAAAGCAAATGAATAACATACGTTTACTCTTTCTCACTCTCAGGTTAAACGGTTCAAACTTACCGATAACAAGTTGAACGGTTCAAACTTCACCGACTAGTATCGCAACCTCAAAATTGTTTTGAAGTTCGATAAGATAGGGTATGTACTTGATACATCGATACCCCCTACCCCGGCTGATGATGCTCCCATCGAAGAGATCGATGCTTACCAGAAGCATAAGGCTGATGACGATCACACGGGATGCATCATACTTGCATCGATGACACCGGAATTGCAGAGGCAACATGAGGAAATGGATGCCTATTCCATCATCACGCACCTGAAAGAGTTGTTTGGGAAACAAACTCGGTGCGAACGCTACGAGATATCAAAACTGTTATATCGTTGTAGGATGCAAGAGGGCACATCTGTGATGACACATTGTGTCAAGATGATAGGCTATATTACCAAGCTTTCTAGTATTGGATTCGCGATGGATCATGAGCTAAATGTGGACTTAGTCCTTCAATCCCTCCTAGAGAGTTATTCACAGTTCATAATAAACTACCAGATGAATGACTTGCAAACCTCTCTTGAAGAGCTTGCAAGCATGCTCAAGACAGTTGAGCCCAATATGAATAAAGACAAGGCAATACCGGCTCTTGTCATAGAGGGATCAAAGAAGAGGAAGGGGAATTTTCCCAATCCTAAATATCCTAAGAAAGGCAAGAGGGCCGTGCCCACAAAGGGGAAGCAAGTGAAGAAGCCCAAAGGTGAGTGCCACTTCTGTGGAAAAGATGGGCATTGGAGAAGGAATTGCAAGGAGTACCTAGCATCCCTCAAGAAGGGTAAAGACGGTGCTTCAACATCTGGTATGTTTTATATTGAAATAAATACAATTTCAATGTCTGAATCTTGGGTATTAGATACCGGATGTGGATCTCATATTTGTATGAATATGCAGGGACTAAAACGGACTAAGGAATTGAAGAAAGGAAGCATAAACTTGAGAGTAGGAAATGGAACAAGAGTTGTCACGCTCGCCATTGGAGATTATGCTTTGAGTTTGCCCTCTGGGCTTGTAATAGAATTAAGGAACTGTTTGTATGTTCCAGAAATGTCCAGAAACATTATTTCTATTAGCTGTCTTGTTGATGACGGTTTTCATATTTCAATAAAGAACAAACATTGCGAGTTTTATAAAGATGGGATTTTCTATTTTTCAGGAATATCACTAAATGGGATTTATGTGTTAGATGATAAAATTTCTGTATTCGCAATTGATACAAAAAGACATAAGCTAGATAATTCGACTTACTTGTGGCATTGTCGTTTAGGCCATATAAACAAAAGACGCATGCTTAAGCTACATCAAGATGGGCTTATAGATTCAATTGATTGTGAATCATTGGAAACATGTGAAGCCTGTTTAAAAGGTAAGATGACAAAGACACCTTTTAGCAATAAAGGCGACCGTGTATCAGACGCTCTAGGATTAATACATTCAGATGTATGCGGTCCTATGTCAGTCCAAGCAAGAGGAGGATTCAGATACTTCATAAGCTTCATAGACGACCATACCAGATATGATTATGTTTACTTGATGAAGCACAAGTCCAAAGCTTTTGAGAAATTCAAATGCTTCAAGAATTAAGTAGAAAATCAAATAGGAAAGAAAATAAAGATACTTCGATCCGATCGAGGTGGTGAATATCTTTCAGAAGATTTTCTGAATTATCTAACTGAATGTGGGATATGCTCACAATGGACACCTCCTTATACGCCACAACACAATGGTGTATCCGAAAGGAGGAACCGTACCCTACTAGATATGGTACGATCTATGATGAGCATAGCATTACTTCCAAAGACATTCAGGGGCTATGCCTTAGAAACTGCCCTCTTCACCCTAAATCGAGTACCAACTAAATCCGCCAGTTCCACACCATATGAAATGCTCATTGGTAGGAAACCTACTTTCTCATTTATGAGAATATGGGGTTGTTTAGCATTTGTAAAACACATAGCATCAGATAAACTAGATTCTAAATCTGATAAATGTTTCTTCATTGGATACCCTAAGGAAACTATGGGGTATTACTTCTATCATCCAGATGATCAGAAAGTAATAGTATCCAAGCACGCAACCTTCTTAGAGAAAGAGTTTCTCGAAGAAACAGAAAAGGGAAGCATGATCGAACTTGATGAAGTTTAAGAAGAAGAAACACCAGCTGAAACAACAGAGGCGCTTGAGGAACCTGAAGCAGTCCCATTAGATGAGACTCAAGTGCCACCACCTACTCGTAGATCACAAAGAGTTCGTGAACTCCTAATTAGATACGGTTTTCTAGTGGGAGATGATGATGAGGTTCCCGTGTTAGACGACAAACCCGAAAACTACGAAGAGGCTCTCACGAGTCTAGATTCTAAAGCATGGATTGAGGCCATGAATTCTGAAATGGATTCCATGTACACTAACCAAGTGTGGACTTTGGTTGATCCACCCGAAGGGATAAAACCCATTGGGTGCAGGTGGATCTTCAAAAAGAAGACCGATATGGATGGAAAGGTTAGTACTTACAAAGCTAGGCTAGTAGTGAAAGGATATCGTCAGAAGCAAGGAATTGATTATGACGAAACTTTCTCTCCTGTAGCCATGTCCAAATCAATCAGAATAATGCTTGCTATTGCCGCTCACTATGATTACGAGATTTGGCAAATGGATGTGAAAAAAGCTTTCCTAAACGGAAACCTGCTTGAGGATGTATATATGATGCAACCTGAAGGTTTCACATCAAAGGATGCAACCAAGGTTTGCAAAGTTCAGAGATCCATTTATGGACTCAAGCAAGCATCTAGAAGCTGGAACAAGCGTTTTGATGAAACCATAAAACAGTTTGGTTTTCGAACAGAATTGCGAAGAAGCTTGCATTTACAAGAAAGCAAGTGGGAGCTCAGTTGCATTTCTCATATTATATGTTGATGATATATTACTAATGGGAAATGACATAGCTCTAATACAGTCAGTGAAAGTATGGTTATCAGGTAACTTTTCCATGAAAGACCTTGGTGAAGCAGCTTATATACTAGGTATAAAGATCTACAGAGATAGATCAAGAAGACTGCTTGGTCTTTCACAAGCTACATACATCGAAAAGGTCCTAAAGCGGTTTAGCATGCTTGAATCGAAACGAGGTAACTTACCCATGGTACATGGGGTAAAGTTGAGCAATCATCAATGTCCTAAAACTGAAGATGATAAGAAATGCATGGCTGTAATTCTATATGCCAGCGCAATCGGTTCGATTATGTATGCTATGCTTTGCACTAGACCTGACGTAGCGTTCGCGTTAAGCATAACGAGTCGTTATCAAGGTAATCCGGGTGACGAGCATTGGAATACCGTCAAGAACATTCTTAAGTACTTGAGAAGGACTAAAGATATGTTCCTAGTGTACGGAGAAGGGGATCTGAAAATAGAAGGATTTTCAGATGCCAGTCATCTCACGGATGAGAACGATTTTAGATCCCAATCAGGATACCTGTTTATCTTGAATGGGGGCGCGGTCAGTTGGAAGAGTTCCAAGCGGGGAAGCGTGGCTTTCTCTACGACTGAGTCAGAGTACATCGCTGTTGCGGAGGCAGCAAAGGAAGCAGTTTGGATTAAGAAGTTCATTACAGAACTTGGTGTGGTGCCTGACATTGTGAATCCCATTACTCTGTACTATGATAACAATGGAGCCATTGCACAAGCAAAGGAACCACGGTCTCATAATGCATCCAAGCATTACCTTAAGCGATACCACCTTGTAAGAGAGATTGTTGCAAGAGGAGATGTGAGAATAGAAAGAGTACCTACAGAGGACAAGGTTGCAGATCCGTTGACAAAGCCCTTAACCCAGAAAGTACATGATCGTCATCTAAGTTCTACTAGGATAAGTTGTAGAAACAATTGGCTTTAGTCCAAGTGGGAGTATGTTGGGGTTTAGTGTCCTATAGACAATTGTTCTAGGATATAAACCTAATGTAAATGAATTGTTCTTTATGTCATTTGTTTTAATAAGATATGGTTTCATAATTGTATAAAGGAAACCTCCTTAAAGAACTAAATAAGTCTAATAAAAGGAAATCCCTAAAGTTTATTTAAAGTGATTATAAAGTGTTCATACAAGCATAAAGTGAGACGAAATATTATAATAAACTAATAAACTTAAATTCACCCCAAGTCAAGTGATATGTTTTGAATAGGGATTGACATAACACTGTTGAGACTTGCATGTAACAATGTTTTCTGTCGAGACAGAGAGCTGATCTCACAAGCTTCAGATCTGCAGATATCTAGACAGTTACATGGATCAAATGAAAGGGGTTCATTAGGATTGGGGACTCGACTTGAGATAACAGGATGGGTAGATTTATCCTTGTCACATGTTCATCTCATTGGTATTAATAGGTATAAGTAATCCTAAGACTCAAAAGAATGTTAATTAGTGATTCTGGATTATGGAATGTGATGCTTTGATCCTGTTGTAACACGATCCATAACAAAGATGACTCTAGGGTGTGTACGGCAGACGTTGGGTATCACAGGAAGTAATTACAGGATAGTTATACATTGGATTGAGCATTTGTCACTCTTGATAAATGAGAGATACGTCCAAGGATCGCTTGTGGAAGACTTAACTCTAAATCCTTGCAAGGTGATAACTTAAGACTTGAAATGCAGATTTCACTTAACCTATCTAATTGGAGTTAACTCGGCCCGTACAAGTAAAACGAACGTCTCGCTATATGTGACTTGACATTGCCCATAGTCATAAGATTATGTTCAAGGATGTAGTTGATGAAGGATCGAATTATACTGTAACTAATACGGAAAGGTCAACGACAGAATCAACCTGTCTTCTTATAGCTCTGGGGGAATGTTTTGGATCTGCCAATCACAGTTCGCGTACTCATTCCGTTACACAAAGATTAAATATAATTCTGAGAAAATTAATTTAATAGTTGTATATGGCTAGAAGCAATAAGAACCTAATGGGTCACACATAAGACTTGGAACCCAAAAGAGAAACAGATGTTAATTAATTGACGGAAGACCAACTGAGTCTACTAAGACCCAGTAGTATGGGGGGTGAATTTGTGTATTAAATACACAAAGGAATTGATTTAATTTAAACAATTATAATTAGATTATAATTATGAATTAAATTAATTATAGGATAAATAAGTTAGGAGGTTTAATGAGATTTATTATCCTATCAATAAGTTATTATTATCTTTATATTTAAATATAATAATCATAGATAATAACAATAAGAATTTTATTCCGAATTAAATTCTTATTCAGTAACCTAATTCTATCTGACTAGGGTTTAGATGGAAGAGGCTATATATACCCCCCTCACTGTAAATTTCGGCCAGCCTAGCTATCCCGGAGAGAGTGAATTTTGACCCCCTACTATAGTGGATCATCATTCACCGCTTGCTTCCGATCAATCGATTTTCATCTCTTTCTTTTATTCCTTGATCTTGTGTTAATTAATTAGAGGCAATATGATTTGGTTGCTATTATACGGTTGAGTTCTAATCTTTATTTGAATTGTGTTTTTGTTTTTGTGCTCGTGAACTTGGAGTAAGAGTTGAGGTCACTTCGATTGCAATAGTAGATATAACTTCAAAAGGTATTTCCTTCTATCCCTCTTTATTGAAATAACGATTAACGGATCTTAGTTAAAGGAAATAGGTTAAAAATTTTATATTTTCGCTACCAAACGTTTGCCTATTTCCCTTCAGAATATTCATGTGGGCACTAATAACACTGAGTATGAACTCAAGTGACTTCCCCATCCAGGTGATTCGGTCGGTCATCCGTGCATACGACTGATGATACATCTTGAGCATAGAGGCATCATAGAGGTGACGCTGAGCGTTCATATGACGGACATGCTCAAGAGTTGATCAGGTGCAGTGCAGAATGTCGTTGGTCTTGACCTGGTCAGTTTCCATCTCCTCTCGGATCATGCTGAGTAGTCGCACAACCTCAACAACTTGTTCGATTATGCATTGAGAGGTAGAGGAGATGAGGTCCCGAGCTGCTGTTAGTTCAGTGCTCAGCGGTGAAGTGTTGAGTAACTGCAGCTGAAGTGGCGGTTGTTGAGTTCACGGCAGATAGAGCATTAATTTTGCCCTCAATTAAGTCCATATGGTGAACCATCATAAGCTGAAGATCTGCCAGCTTGACCATGAATGCTTGCTTGGGCTGCTGACAGACCAAGGAGGTCATGACATTCATCAGCTCCTTAAGACCTTTGAGTTCGGTCAAAAGTTGCGTGATAGGGGAGAGTTGAGTTGGCTCAGTAGGAGTGGACCCAGCAGCAGCGGCTTGAGACTGATTGATCTCTTGGATAAGCGCATGAGCTGAGTAGATGATTCTACGGCCTGACTCAGAGGCATCCAAGAAGTTGTAGGGATCATTGTCAGCATTGATCTGTGAAGTCTCAGGGGCCGTTTTCTGGTTAGCAGCAGGTGTTGGAGGATTTGGGTGCTGTCCAGAAGTAGAAGTGCCAGCTTGGTTAGGAGAGGCATTCTTAGCATTGAGTCCAGCAGCAGGAGCTGACTGGTTTACTAACTGCTCAGGTGGAGTAGGAGTGGATTGTGCAGCAGTAGTGTTGACCTGCTCAGTGTCAAGTTGGAGTTGAGTTGGGATTTGAGGTTGAGGCAACTCAAGGTTGTCTTTAGTAGGAGTGTTTTCCGTTGCTTGATCGTTGAGTTGAGCAGCAGAAACTTCGAGCACTTGCTCAGCAGAAGGTGGAGCAGTGGTGTCGGCATAAGTAGTTTCGGCATGTTCCTGAGCCTTAGGAACAGAGGCTTGATTTTCTTTATCCTGACTTTGAGAGGGTTCAATTATTTTGGTGAAGAAGTTGAACTACAACCCAATTAGGTCAGTAATTGGGTCCCTCAGCAGAGAGTTATCCAAGATATCAATCAGTTGAGGCTTTTTCGACTTCCTCTTGAACCTCTTTCCACTGTTGTCTTAGCTTCAAGCTGTTCTTTAGTAGAGATTTGCTCTTCCTCCTGACCATGAGGAGTCTTTTCCAGATCGATCCCCTGAGCTCGCAGGAAATGAGAATCCTTTGAAATGACGAAGTCAAGTGGAGTTGCATCCACAGGAGTCATCTCAGAGGATTTCTTCTTCTTTAGGGGTTGCTCAGGTTCACTTTCACTATCTTCTTCAGGCTCAGCTCTTTTCTTCTTTGCCTCAGCGTGTTCAGCCTTTTTCTTGGCTGGCTCAGCTTGTGAAGATTTGGTCAGCACTACCTTAATTCTTTTAGCTGTCTGGACAACAGATTTAGCTTTTTGCTTGGTAGTGGGGTTAGCTTTTCTCTTCTGTCCTTTGCTGGGTAGCTCAGTTTCCTCTTCTTCCACCTTCTCCTTTCCTTTCTTAGACTTGCTCTTGAAAGGAAGGCTGTGTGCCAAGCCGACTAGGATTCCCAAGGTGATCTTAGTGCCAACCACACTTGCTTCCCCCTTGAAGCTAATCTTGTGATCCTGAAGAATTTTGGTGATGAGAGAGCCCATCTTGAGGATCCCGGTGCTTCGTTGGAAAGCCCCAATGAGAAAGACGGGCATGTTGAGCGGTTGGTAATTGAGCATATGCCAGATGAAGCATTGTTCGAAGTTAGATGCGGAGGAGGCGGCGTTGACCTTTGGGAAAAGGTAGTTGGTCAGGATGTAGTGTGCTTGTCTTTGAGGCTGACTCGGACATGTACTGGAGACTTCACCCACGTGATCTTGGGTTTACAGAACTCAGCCTTGTACTCAACGTACTTGTAGTCATTGGTTCTCCTTAGTTCCGCTCTTCTTCTTTGAGATCTAGCAGTATAGCGAGATATGAAGGTGTAATGGTAATCTGCTTCTGGTTAACGTGTGTTACCATATAGTCAGCATCATCGTCATCCACAGTCAGGTTAGTATAAAACTCGGTTACTAGCCTTGGGTAGGTCGTTCTAGGGAGTGAAAAGAGGGTAGTCCATTCGTTCTTTGAGATCCAATCGCAGAAGGGTTTTTCAGCTTCAACGAAGCTCTTAGAGAACCATCGTGAGTGGAAGACGTTGAGTTTCTCAACACCACTAAAGGCAGCAATGAACTTTCTTTCCCTGGGTTTCTTGTTCTTCTTCTGCTTCTTCTTCTTCGAAGGAGTTGAGTGCTCAGTTCAGGGTTTTTCTCCTAGGATGCTGACCTCGCCCATTGACTGGTCATGCTGACTATGGGTTTGTTACTGGGATTCGGAGGAAGAAGTTTCTTGATACTCCTGCTCAGCTGGAGAAGGGGAATTAATATCAGAGCGGTTATCCTCGTATTGGTCACTGGAATTGTTTTGGGAATCGTTCGACATGGTGTTCTTGAGGAGTTCTTGAGAAATGCAGGAGATTAGGGATTTGAGAGAGAGAGAGAGAGATCATGTGCGAATATCAAGCGTAAGGAAGAATAGTGAGAAACCGTTCACTATTTATAGCCGGTGCGTGTTGATCTGATAGGTCAGGATAACGGTGGGAATTTCAACCACTCAGAGTCATTTAATTCTGACATTAATGACACATTCGGCGCATGGTTTTCCTAATGATTACGCTTATGTCATCCTAGTTGGCTACTTAAATATGCGTGCAAGTATTAATTGCGCAAGTTGCTTTACTCAGGATCTAAGGTACTCAACGTTTGAGATTCTGAGTGTAAGACAGAGTTATATATTTGCATAGTGAATCACTCAGTATGCATATCAGCTCAGCGTGTAGTACTTACTCAGCATGCATAGTAACTCAACATTTAATAATCACTCAACGCACTTAGCAATTCAGCATATAGTGATTGTCAACATAGATGTTTACTCAGCATATACAATAATCACTCAGCATGTAATAATCACTCAGCATTTATCATACTTGGAAAATTATTAAAGAGGATTAAACATACCGATGGCTTCCCTTAATATGCTAAACTGTTCACGAGCTAGTGGCTTCATGAAGATATCTGCAAGCTGTTCATCCGTTGGAACATATGTCAGTTTGATCTCTCCTTTGAGTACATGATCTCTGATGAAGTGATGCCTAATGCTGACATGCTTCATCCTGCTATGCTGGATTGGATTCTTTGATAAGTCAATGGCACTTTTGTTGTCACATTTGACTTCAATCATTTTGGTCTGAACTCCATAATCTTCCAGTTATTGCTTGATCCAAAGGACTTGTGCAACACAGCTTCCAGCAGCAATGTACTTAGCTTCAGTTGTTGACAGGGCTACTGACGACTGCTTCTTACTAAACCAAGACACTAGACAGCTTCTAAGGAAATGACATCCTCCTGAAGTACTTTTCCGCTCAAGCTTGTCTCGTCCATAGTCAGCGTCAGTGTATCCAATGAGTGTGAAATCATTTGTGTTAGGATACCATAAACCTGCATTCACTTTTTCGTCAGCACAGAGCACAGTGTCAGTACCCATTGGGGTAGATATTGACTTACAATCTTCCATTTCAAATTTCTTCAATATCTCCTTGGCATACTTAGTCTGGCTGATGAAGATGTCATTCTTGCCTTGTTTGATTTGAATTCCAAGGAAGAAGTTGAGTTCTCCCATCATTGACATCTCAAACTCAGTTTGCATCTTCTTACTAAATTCCTTACACATAGACTCATTAGTAGCACCAAAAATAATATCATCAACATATATTTGTGCCAGCAGGGTATCTTTACCCTTTTTCTTAATGAATAAGGTTGTGTCAGCTTTTCCTCTGACATAGTTTCTAGTCAGCAGGAAACTGGCCAGCCTTTCATACCAAGCACATGGTGCTTGCTTCAGTCCATACAAAGCCTTTTTGAGTTTATAGACATGGTTTAGGAACTTGGGATCCTCAAACCCTGGAGGCTGACTAACATAAACCTCTTCATTTATAACTCCATTAAGAAAGGCACTTCTGACATCCATTTGGAATAATTTAAAGTTCATAAAGCTAGCATATGCACACAATATCCTTATAGCTTCTAATCTAGCCACAGGGGCAAAGGTCTCACCATAGTCAATACCTTCCTGCTGACTATAGCCTTGAGCTACAAGTCTGACTTTGTTCCTGACTACATTTCCTTGTTCATCTAGCTTATTTTGAAATACCCATCTTGCTCCTATGATCTTTTGACTTCTTGGATTGGGCACCAAATCCCATACTTCATTTCTTTTTAATTGATCAAGCTCCTCTTGCATTGCATTTATCCAGAACTCATCGTTCTCAGCTTCTGAGAAGTTTCTTGGTTCAAGAACTGACACGAAAGCTACGTTGCTGAGATATCTCCTGAGTTGATTTCTGGTCATTAGGGTGTTCTCAGCGGCATCAAGAATGCTACTTTCAGAGTGTCCTCTTGGAACCTTGATTTCTTTTGGCAATGTAGTGTCTTTAGGGGTAGGTGTTTCAACTATCTCTGCAGGTTTAAGTTGGTCAGTAAAAATGATTTGAGGTTCGTTTTTACCTTTGGTCATCCCTTGAGGTAGTGGCTCAGCAGCTCCATTTTGGTCAGCAGATGCTGAGCATTGGTCGTCCTCAGTTGATCGAGTTACCTTTCCTGCAGGGTCAGTTTCTTCGAACTCAACATGTACAAACTCTTCTAGGACATGAGTTCGTTTATTTAAGACCCTATATGCTTTGTTGTTTGTTGAGTAGCCTAAGAAGATAGCTTCGTCAGCTTTTGAGTCAAACTTAGCAAGGTTGTCTTCAGTATTTAGAATAAAACATTTGCAACCAAAGGCACGAAAATATCCAATGTTGGGTTTTCGTCCTTTCCAAAGTTCATAGGGGGCTTTCTTAAGTATAGGTCTGACTAAAGCCCTATTGAGTATATAGCATGCTGTGTTGACAGCTTCTCCCCAGAAATGCTTTGGAAGTCTATTCTCACTCAGCATTGTCCTGGCTATTTCAACCAAGGTTCTATTCTTCCTCTCAACTACCCCATTTTGTTGAGGAGTTCTAGGAGTAGAAAAATTGTGGTCAATGCCGCTGGCTTCACAGAATTCATTAAATTGTTGATTTTTGAATTCTCCACCACTATCACTTCGGATGTGAGCCAATCTTAGGTCTTTATCATTTTCAAGTTTTCTAATCAATGTTGAGAACATCTCAAAAGCTTCATCCTTGCTACTCAGCAGGATGACCCAAGTGTACCGAGAAAAGTCATTTACAATGACCAAGGAAAATTTCTTACCACCCAAACTCAGCGACTGGACTGGTCCGAAAAGATCCAAGTGTAGTAACTCTAATGGACGCTTGGTTGAGACTACCTTTTTACTTTGAAAAGATTTCTTAGTTTGTTTTCCTTGCTGACAAGCATTGCATAATTGATTCTTCTCAAACTTGAGTTTGGGCAATCCTTCAACTAATTGCTTTCTTGCTAATTTGGCAAGGAGGTCCATGCTTACATGACCAAGTCTCATATGCCATAGCCAGGAATTATCTTCCTTTGACACTAAGCATATATTCTTTGAAAGCTTCTTTTCTAAGTTCAGTATGAAAACGTTGTCAACACGAGGTGCAGTTAAAATCAACTCATTTGTTTTGCCCTCGAGTATTTTACACTCAGTGGCATTAAATATAACCTTCTACCACTGTCACACAGCTGAACTACGCTGAGTAGGTTATATTCAAGTCCTCTGACTAGGGAGACTGACTCAATAGTAGGATTACCACCAACAATTCCTGACCCTACTATCTTACCCTTTTTATTGTCTCCAAAACTTACATTTCCACCTCGTTTATGCAGAAGTGTGATGAACTGAGTTTAATCACCAGTCATATGCCTTGAGCATGCGCTGTCAATGTACCACAACTTTGACTTCTCAGCACACCTCAAGCCTGCCTGCAATATAGCTAGTTATCTTTAGGTACCCAAGTCTTTTTGGGTCCTCATTTGTTAGAGACAGTAGGTGATACATCATGCTTAATTTTATGACGGCACACATTGATAGTGTGACCATTCTTCCCACAAAAGTCACAATAGACTTTCCATTGGGGATACCTTACTTGATGGTCAGCACCTTGGTGCTGAGCATGCCAACACACTTTTGTGGTGTGTCCTTTCTTTCCACAGAAGTCACATTGACTTTTCCACTGAGTATTCCATCTCCGCTGACTAGTACCTGAGTACTTAGCATTTGGATAGAACGCCTTTTTAGCCGATGTATTTAGCTGGTTCTGTATGGATGTGATGTCCTTCCTCAGCTTCTTAGAGTTTGATTGGACTTCAGAGACAAACTTATGCATGATTTTTAAATTTTCATCTTGCCTGGTATTGTCCTGGAGAAGATGTCGAAGGTCACTGAGTTTGACCTCCTCAATCTCATCACATCGCCTGCTAAGTGCTCGTATTTTCTTGTTGCACTTTTTGGTAAGTGTGTAGAGATCACTCAGGGCATTTATCATTTCATTTCTGAGCAAAGGTAGAGACATTACCTCAGCTGAGTGTTCCTCATGGTCATACCCACCGGAGAGGTCAGCTTGCTCAGAACAGCAGAGGTCAGCAGACTCGTCAGCCATGAAACAGATGTTTGCTGACTCAGTGGCATCAGCTTCAGACGAGGTTGACTCATCACTATCACTCCATGTTGCCACCATTGCCTTTCTACTACCCTTCTTATCTTTCTTCAAGGTAGGACAACTTGACTTGATGTGTCCAGTTTGATGACATTCAAAGTAGGTAACAGGCTTGGAACTGTCTTTCCTATGTCTGTTGTCTCTTGACTCAGCTTTGTATTTATCATTCTTCTTTAATGACTTTCTGTTGTGTCTATCATTCTTTCGAAATAGCTTTTTCATTTTTCTGGTGAACATGGCCATTTCCTCATCGTCTGATGAGTCAGCATCAGTTGAGTCAGCTTTCATGACAAGAGATTTTTGCTTCTTGTCTTCAGACTTCTCTTTCACTTCAAAGTCCTTCATTGAAATCTCATGGGTCAGCAGAGATCCAATGAGCTCATCATACTTATAAGTGGTCAGGTCCTGAGCTTCTTCAACAGTCGTTTTCTTTGCCTGTCAGCTTTTGGGAAGACTCCTTAGAATTTTCTTCACTTGTTCTTCCTCATTGAAGTTCTTACCGAGTCTCTTGAGCTCATTGATTATATTAGTGAACCTTGCATTCATCTCAGAGATGCCTTCATCATCATTCATCTCGAACAGCTCGTATAAACGCATGTTTTGATTCACTTTAGATTCTTTAACCTTGCTGGTTCCTTCGTATGTCACTTCCAACTTCTTCCAGATTTCTTGTGCTGACTCACAACCTGAAATCTTATTGTATTCTGCAGCATCTAAAGCACATTGAAGCATTATTTTGTAATTAATTAAGGTCATCCTCTGACCATTTAGCCTCGCTTTTGACAGTTTTTACACCGTCAATGATTTCATAGGGAATGAAAGGGCCTTCGACTATAGCCAGCCATGCACTCATATTTGTTGCCTGAATGAAATTTTTCATCATATTCTTCTAGAAGGTATAGTTAGCTCCGAAGAACAGTGGAGACCTTGAGATAGATAATCCCTCAGGGAGTATTTGACTGCTGTTCTCAGCCATTACAGGGATCAGCTCAAGATAGTTTTATCTTGGTTAGTGAGCTGTTAGGCTCTGATACCACTTGTTGGTCCCGTGTAACGTGATAGAATTAGTTCCAGGGGGGGTTAGGAACTATTTCAACTTTTTTTTAACAATAATGCTAACTTATTTTGAAGTTTAAGATTTTAACTCGGTTTTTAGGTCAGCACAGGTGAGTATGGTGTGAGACAGCCTTAGACAACCGTTGACTAGAGCTGTTTCTACCGTGAGTTAGGAAGTAGCACTTAAGTCAGTTTCTAACTCAGCACTCAGATTACTCAGCTCAGCGTATACAAGTTGTTTTACTAAGTAATATTTAGCAAGCAATACATATATATATATATCAAGAGATAAAGGGTTAGAAGTTACTCAGCAGACTTATCCTGGTTCGGCCTCTCCACCTACGTCCAGTCTCCGGAAATCCTTCCGAGCTTTTTGAATCCTCTACTGAGCTCTTTAAAGGTAGATCACAAACCATTTACAATAGCAACTGAGTATGCAAGAGTACCGTCCTCTATTCGTCTACTCAATCCTATCTCTACCACTGAGTACTATAACCGAGTACTCAACCTTTCTCTACCAATGAATACTATAACTGAGTACTCAGCCTCTCTTTTCTAACCTTTTACAAATGATAAGAAATTGTTCTTGATACAACAAAGAACACTTTAGATGAATAAATCAATCTAGACTTTTACACAAAGATGGGAGTTGGTGTAAGAGCTTGCTTTTTCTTTTCAGACAGCTTCTATTTTGGATTTTCTAAATGAATTGACTTGATGAAGATTTTGCTTGTCTGTCTTGTATATATAAATTCCAGTAATGAATTGGCCTTTTTATAGTGATGTTTGAGACACCAATTATTTGAATCCTAACATAGCCACTGTGGGGAAACGTTCTTCTTTCGTCATCACTTGGTCAGCACTCAGTGCTGCAGGCCAATCCTGTCTTCTGTCTTCTGTCTTCGTCAAACTCTAGGTTTGTCTTCTTGTTAATGTCAGATGGTCCATGCTCCTTTTCGAAAAGTCTTCCAGACAGATTTCTGTGGCTTCTGAATGTTTCAGAAAATGGACAGACTTTGTCTTGCAAGTTGACCGATCATTGATGCTGACCTTACGACCACTCAGCTTGATACAGCGGCTTCGCCTTCAAGCTTTTCTGAAGAAGACATTTTCTTTCTCAAAGTTGAGTTGTATTTATACTCAGCTTTGGCTGTATGACTTGCTCCAGCTGACTTTGGCTTTCTCTTTTTAATTCTTGTTCTTATTAATCAACTTACTCAACATCGAACAAACTCATTAGCACAATTAAATCAAAGCAATTAAACTTAATTGTGTTGGAATATTTTTATCATGTAGATTTACTTAAATAATTTTGTCAAATCAAAATCATGTGGAAAGGTGTTTCAACATTTCTAAGTTGTCCCTAGAACTTTCCATTCCTGATGTGGTATCAAAATCACAAGAGCATGGAACAAAGGAGCTTGGAGTTAAGGAGCCCAGTAGAAGCATGAAAGATCCATTGGAGCTGTCAATTGGACCTATGACGAAGAATCGTGCAAAGAAGGACCAACAAATGCTTAATGGACTCGTCTTGAGCTTCTTTAAGTAAGGAATGGATTTTAGCGAAGTTATTAAAGATGGTGTATTTTTGTGTTGTATTCAAACCTAAGCCTATAATAGTGATATGTAAAAAGGTTGATCATATTTTAAGAGAAGCTTTGGACTTGCATGTGTTTGGCATGTGCAAAACCCATTGAGTCTCATTAAAATTAATGTTATAACCTTATAGGGTTGATTGGGCTTGTTTCTAGCTAATTAAAATGCCCAAATAATGTTAATTAGTGGGCTGAAATTGGGCTCTAAAGGATAAAAACGAATTTAATGTTTCTCCTTGTCTAATTAGGATTTCTTTTACCTTGGTGCACTAGGATTCAACTTCCTTTTTAGTTTAGGTTTAGGTTTCTTTTGTAGCATATATAAAGGCGTGTATTCTTCCTTATTTCAAAAATCAGACATCAATATTTTTATGAACAAAAGTTCTTTTCCTTTGGGAATTATTTTCAATCTGGGATTGAATTCTTTATTGTGAGCTTGAAAGACCGGGTCATCATTCTTGCAATATTATCTTGATCGTGAACAAGTATTTTGGTAAGGTACTTGTGAATCGCCAAACACTCAGGTTTCAATTTAATTATTTGAAGGTGTAAGGTTAGATCTCCTTTCATTGTCTTTAATTCTTTGGGATTGGTTTGTTATCACCAATTTATGCTTGTTATTTGATGGTGTTAATTCTTTAAGATAGATCGGGAAAACTTGTTGATTTGGTTATTATTTCTCTTTCATAACAATTATCACATCAATTGGTATTAGAGCTTTGGCTCTTAAGGAATTTGTTGTTTTTATTTTGTTTGTTGAAATAAAAAAAATTACCCCAATCTAGAGTCTTTAATTATTGATCGAGTTCCTCATACCTTTGCATTTAGTTATTTAGGTTCTTAGTTGTAGCGAATTGATTTTTGGATTCTATTCTTACTAGCCAAACCTATTTATGTGTGTGAATTTATTCAAATTTTTGCATGCTAAATCATTAGTGCAAGTTTAATTTGTTAATCAATTTCAGCCTAGTTTAAAAAAAAAGGAAAAAAACCCGGCTCATTGTTTGTACTAAAGTTACAAGTTTTCTAGGATTTGCATGATAAATACACATTCTTAAAATTTCTTTCAAACCTTTGTCTCTTCTTCGAAAATCGTCTTTTATTCTATTCTTAGTGTGCTAAACTTTGGTTATCGTTACAATATTAGTCTTCTTTGCTTCTAGTTTCTGCCCTACTTTATTTTGTCATTATTTTGCTTCATTGGCATTTATATTACCCGAGATAATCCTTGTGATCTATCAAGATAATATAAAAGAGTGATTGAACTGATTGTGAGGTACTTCTTTTACTTTCTTTTTCTTCTTTTCTTGCTTTAGACTCTTTTTCTTCTTTTCTTGCTTTAGACTAGATTTCACTTCTCTTTCATTCTTTATATATTTTGTTATGTCTAACGGACCTAAAGAGGACAACGTTAACGACGTTGATTCTAAAGAATGGCAACAAGCTATTGTAGGTGAGATGAAGAGGTTAGGGGCTATTATGGCTGATTTGGTTTCAAACCAAAAGAAATCAAGCCAAAAGAAAGGAGGGCGGGGGAGATTGAATTTTGATGATGAATTATCCGAGTCTGAAGAGGAGCAGTTTGGATACCAAAAAAGGGGTAACAATCGAAAAGATAGTAATCTTAATGCTATCAAACTTAAAATGCCTACTTTTCGAGGAGCTAGTGACCCAGAGGCGTATCTTGATTGGGTACGAAAGGTTGAGACCATCTTTGACATACATGAGTATTCGGAGGAGAAAAAGGTGAAACTTGTAGTATCCGAACTAACTGAATATGCGGTTGTTTGGTGGCACCAATTAAAGCGCACAAGAAAGAGAGATGGTGATGAACCCATAAGAACATGGGGTGAATTGAAGAAGGTCATGAAAAAGAGATTTGTGCCAGCTCACTATTATAAGGAGCTGTTGAAAAAACTCCAATCCATGTCTCAAGGTAACCAATCTGTTGAAGATTATCACAAACTATTGGAGATGGCACTAATCCGAGCTGATATACAAGAAGATGAGGAAGATACCATGGTTAGATTTCTCATGGGAATGAAGAGGGAGATTCGCAACCCTCTTGAGCTACAAACTTATTTCCACATGGAGGAGATGCTCCATAAAGCAATAAAAATTGAGAGACAACTTCAAGAGATTGAGGAGGGGAGATCAAAGTTCAAAGGCACTACTTCCACTCCATGGGAGTCAGATCCAAGAGGTAATTTTAAAACTAAATCCGAATTTAGCTCTAAAAGTGATCAAAAGCCTCAAGTTAATTCAAAAGCATTTGGGAAGTTGCAAATTGGTGGAACTACTCCAAAATACAAAAGTACTGAAAATCCCACAAGAACTCATGAAATTTTGTGTAATAAGTGCCAAGGGAGATGGCACTATGCAGGAGAGTGTTCGAATCAAAAGGTGATGGTTATGAAGCATGGTGAGTTAATATCCGAAAGTGAGTCCGAACATGAATTAGATGATATGCCCGCCTTAGAAGATTGTAGTGATATAGAAGAGGTGGATAGCAAAGGAGGACATAGAGTTAACTTAGTCACTCGTAGAACATTGAAGATGGGAGTGAGTGGTGACATTGAACAACGGGAGCACATCTTTCATGCTCATTGCAAGGTACTTGGAAAGACATGCTTACTAATTATTGATGGAGGAAGTTGTTACAACGTGGTGAGCAATGTGTTAGGAAGCCGATTGGGGATATCAACAATTCCACATCCCAATCCTTATCGGTTACATTGGTTGAATGATAGTAACGAATTCAAAGTTACTAAACAGGTGCTTCTGAACTTTTCTATTGGTTCTTTTTCTGATGAGGTATTATGTGATGTAGTACCCATGCAAGCATGTCATGTGTTATTGGGGAGGCCTTGGCAATTCGATCGATCAGCACTACATCATGGCCGAACAAATAAATTTACTATTGCTACGGATGGGAAGAAGTATATTTTGCCACCTTTGTCGCCTGCTGAAGTGTTTGAAGATCAGCTCTACATGCAAAGAATGTTACAAGAACAATCTGTGAGAAGGGAAACGGTTAAGGCGAGAGAAAATAAGAGTGATAAAATCAGTGAGGGTGTGAAGAGAGAATAGGTGAGTGAAAAGGCTTTAGTGAGGTCGAGAAATGAGGGTGAGAGGAGAGAAAAAGAGAGGAGCATTAACAAAAGCCAAAATCTATCTTTATATGCTAAATTGAGGGGTGTAAAGCAAGCTGATTTTGAAAACAAAAATTTATTATTATTTTATTGTAAGAGTTTTTGTTTATCTTATGTAAGTTAGTCTAACCTTCCTTCTAGTATTTCCCCTCTTTTACAGGAGTTCAAGAATTTATTCCCCGAACAGATGCCTGATAAGTTGCCCCCGATTCGAGGAATTAAGCACCAAATTGACTTTGTTCCCGGAGCACAAATTCCAAATCGACTAGCCTATAGAAGTAACCCTGATAAAGTCAAAGAACTTCAAAGGCAAGTGGAGGAGCTAATTACAAAAAAGTTGATTCGTGAATCTATGACTCCATTTGATGTACTAGTCATCCTAGTACCAAAGAAAGATGGAACTTGGCAGATGTGTATCAATTGTAGAGCCGACAACAAAATCATGGTAAAGTATCGTCATCCTATCCCTAGGTTAGATGATATGTTGGATGAACTAAATAGGGCTATGCATTCATCTACTAACTTTTCACCATTTGAAATTTTTATGGTTTTAATCCTTTGACACCATTAGACTTGATCCCTTTACCTGTTGATGAAAGGAAAAGTTTAGATGGAAAGAAGAAGGCAAAAATGGTGCTTAAGTTATATGAACAAGTGAAACAACAACTGGAGAAGAAGAATGATCAGTATGCAAAGCAAGCTAACAAGGGTCAACAACGTGTGCTATTCGAACCCGGTGATTGGGTGTGGTTGCATATGCGCAAGGAGAGATTCACCGCTCAGAGACAATCAAAGCTACATCCTAAAGGCGATGGTCCATTTCAAGTAGCCGCACGAATTAGAGATAATCCATACAAGCTGGACTTGCCAAGTGAGTATAGTGTGCATACAACTTTTAATGTCGCTGATTTATCTTTGTTTGATGTAGGAGATGAAGATTTAAGGACAAATCCTTTTCAAGAGAGAGGGAATGATGTGATATCAAAATCACAAGAGCATGGAACAAAGGAGCTTGGAGTTAAGGAGCCCAGTAGAAGCATGAAGGATCCATTCGAGTTGTCAATTGGACCTATGACGAAGAATCGTGCAAAGAAGGACCAACAAATGCTTAATGGACTCGTCTTGAACTTCTTTAAGTAAGGAATGGATTTTAGCGAAGTTATTAAAGATGGTGTATTTTTGTGTTGTATTCAAACCTAAGCCCATAATAGTGATATGTAAAAAGGTTGATCATATTTTAAGAGAAGCTTTAGACTTGTATGTGTTTGGCATGTGCAAAACCCATTGGGACTCATTAAAATTAATGTTATAACCTTATAGGGTTGGTTGGGCTTGTTTCTAGCTAATTAAAATTCCCAAATAATGTTAATTAGTGGCAGAAATTGGGCTCTAAAGGACAAAAACGAATTTAATGTTTCTTCTTGTCTAATTAGGATTTCTTTTACCTTAGTGCACTAGGATTCAACTTCCTTTTTAGTTTAGGTTTAGGTTTCTTTTGTAGCATATATAAAGGCGTGTATTCTTCCTTATTTCAAAAATCAGACATCAATATTTTTATGAACAAAAGTTCTTTTCCTTTGGGAATTATTTTCAATCCGGGATTGAATTCTTTATTGTGAGCTTGAGAGATCGGGTCATCATTCTTGCAATATTATCTTGATCATGAACAAGTATTTTGGTAAGGTACTTGTGAATCGCCAAACACTCAGGTTCCAATTTAATTATTCGAAGGTGTAAGGTTAGATCTTCTTTCATTTCTTTAATTCTTTGGGATTGGTTTGTTATCACCAATTTATGCTTGTTATTTGATGGTGTTAGTTCTTTAAGATAGATCGAGAAAACTTGTTGATTTGGTTATTATTTCTCTTTCATAACCAATATCACATCAATTCCCGCACATTCTGGCTTATTCCCGCACCTTCCGAGCTATTCCGACACGTTCCGGCACATTTCGGCACGCCCTAGACAAATCTGGCACGTTCCGGACGCTTCTGGCCCGTTCTGGCACGCTCCGACCCATTCTGGAATTTTTTGGGCCCCTAGCTCAGCAACCTGAGGTTCTTTGGGGGAAGTTTCTCGCAGCTCCTGATCATCGTTCGCAGCTCATAGCAGTCTCCGGGCCTGCTGCCTGCTTGCCCCGCACGAACAGAGGTTCTTTGTGCCTGCTGGCACGCACTTGGGCCCAACGGCTCCACCACGGGCCCATACTTTTCCATCATGGAAATTTTTTCCATACTTAATATTTTCCCCGCACTTGCCAAAGCACATTGCTCCATAATATTCCCAAGGAACCATTTATAAAATATGGAAGCATTTGGAACCCCTCTAGACACAACTTTGAAAAACTTGTGGTGTGTGGAGCATGGCAATGTCCACTGATAGTGTGATCCAAGTTGGTATAAGGCACACTATAAAGGGGGACCTTCTCTTGGCCAAATTGGCCCCCGGCAAGCACGGGCCCGCTGCCCGGCTGCCTTGTGCACGATTGCACATATGATTGGCCCCGTTGTCCTCGGTGTCCACCAGCATGTCCCGCAATGTCCCGATGAATAGGAAAATGGCCATTTTTCCCTAGACCCTTTCTCTTAGCCCTTTGGGCATTTGGCTCGGGCCTTCCATCGGATGACTTTAGGCGGGCCGTGACATCCTCCCCCACTCCAGTTGGCAACGTCCTCGTTGACTTCCTTGGGTGTGTCAGGCCTCTTTGCCCACCATGTTTCTTCTCGGCCTTGCTTGGACGTCTCCACCTAGCTCGGCCCTTCGGTTTTGTCGTTGCCCCTTCGGTATGAGCAGCTTCCTTTATTGGTTGTTGCTCGGTCGCAACATGTCGTTCCTTCAACGACTCAACCCTACATTGGCGAACCCCTTGGCCTATAATTTCGGAGATTTGGCCCTCCATAGCCTTAATCTTCTTCGACCGCTGCCTCCTTGGCTTTTGGTCATGCTTATCTCCCCTAGGCAACTGTCCTTCCACAAGCCTCGATTGGAAAGCCTTCCCTCGCTTGGCCGATCTTTTCCCGTTGGCCCTCGGACCCCGCACCTTTCTCCCATTGGTGCTCGCTGCCGTAGGAATCTTCGGTTGGGTGATGGCACCTTGCTCACCCTTGCTGCTTGCACCCTTGGCCACCCATTCGGCCTAGGATTTCCTTTGCTCCACCGCTCCCTCGGGTGAAGTCTTAGCTGGTTGGTGCTCCGCCTTGCCCTCTGACGGCAACACCTTATCGGTTGCGTCCTTGGTCATCCTTTTGGCCTTGGACTTCGTCTTCTTCACCGCTCCCTAGGGTGAATGCTCGGTAGGTTGGTGTTCCGCCTTGCCCTCTTACGGCAATACCTTGAAAATTTCTCTTGGTTTGAGCTCCACCTTGCCCTCTGATGGCAGCTCAATCGGCATTACTGGTGGTCGAATGTCCTTTCTCCCTTGGACATACGTGGCTGGTTCGGGCTCGACGCTTGAATTTTCTCCCACTCCACGGGGAGATCTTGGTGTCGAGGGGCCTGATGTCTCGTCATCGCTCCGTCCCTCGACTCTCATTGCACCCAAATGACGAAGGGACCCTATGTACATCTTGGACGGTTGCCCATGCACGTCGTCGTCTCCTCGCAGTAGACGCTCCCATTCCCCGATGAGTGCATTCAACTTCTGTCTCATTGGGCAGTCCCTTGTCATGTGTTGGTCGGTATACAAGTAGCACTTGAGCGGCCTTTCCACATTATTCTTCTTGTTGCCTTTGAATGGCTTGACCTCTTACGGTTTTGGGACATTCTTGCTTCGATCGTGGGCGTCTTCCCCACTTTTACCATCGGCTCCACCTTCCTAGCCATTCTTGCCCTTGTCTTCCCGACTCGTCAAAGTCAACTAACAAGTCGGCTAAGGCAATTGCGGTAGAAAGTTCCTTCACATTTCTGCGTTGAACTTCTAGCCTAGCCCATGGCTGCAATCCTTCCAAGTAAAGATAGAAGGCCTCCTCTAGCGGATAGTTCGGTAGCTTTAGGAGAATCTCAGAGAATTCTGTTGAAACACCTTTCCACATGATTTTGATTTGACAAAATTATTCCCATGATTAAAACAATTAAATTTAAGTGCTTTGATTTAATTGTACTAATGAGTTTGTTCAATGGTGAGTAAGTTAACTAACGAGAACAGGAACTGAAGGTCTATAAAAGAAAGACACAACAAAGTTAGCACAAGCAAGTCACACACCAGACGCTGAGTAAGAACGCAACTCAGCTTTAAGAAAAGAAATGTCTTCTTCAGAAAAGCTTGAAGGCGAAGCCGCTGAGTCAAGCTGAGTAATAATAATCAAGTCAGCATCAATGATCCATCAACTTGCAACACAAGATCTGAAAAATGTCTGAAACAAATCAGAAGCCTCGAAAATCCATCTTAAGGACCTTTTCAAGATGCATGGACCATTTGACTTTTGACTAGAAGACAAATCTGGCGCAAGAAGATGAATCTGGCAAACCTGGCGTCTGGTAAAAACAGAAGACATGATTGGCCTGCAGCTCTGGAAGCTGACCACGTGATGACGAAGAAGACCGTTCTTCCCACAACGGCTATGTCGGAATTCAAATCATTGGCACCTCAAAGATTGTTATAAATAGGCCAAACCATCACTTGGATTATACACAAGAGACATATATGCAGACAAGCAAAATCTTCACTAAGTGATAATCCAAAATAGAAGCTGTCTGAAAAGAAAAAAGCAAGCTCTTACACCAAACTCCAATCATTGTGTAAAAGTCTAGATTGATTCAGCCATCTAAAGTGTTCTTTGTTATATTAAGAACAATTTCTTATCATTTGTAAAAGGTTAGAAAGGTGAAGTTGAGTACTCGGTTATAGTACTCAGTGATAGAAAAAATCTGAGTACTCGGTTATAGTATTCAGTGGTAGATAGGATTGAGTAGACGAATAGAGGACGGTACTCTTGCATACTCAGTTGCTATTATAAAAGGTTTTGTGCTCTACCTTTAAAGAGCTCAGTAGAGGATTGAAAAAGCTCGGAGGGATTCCGAGGACTAGACGTAGGCGGAGAGGCCGAACCAGGATAAGTCTGCTGAGTAAAGTCTAACCCTTTCTCTTGATATATATATATGTATTGAAGGAAATTAAGGCTAAGGTATAGCAGCGGAAATATAAAATTTTAGCCTACTTCCTTTTAACCATAGGATCCGTTAATCGTTATTTCATATAAAGAGGGATAAGAAGGAATACCTTTCGATGAACAATCTACCGTTGTTAAAGAAGCGCCAACAAATCTTCTCCGAGATTCCAACCACAAAGTATAACACGGTGAGGTTAAGATGGAATCAACCCTTATGAGATGCAACCAAATTAGATTGCCTCTAATTAACCAACACAAGATCAAAGAGAAAAAGAGATGGATGAGATTAATAAATTGACGGAAGCCGTATGAATTTTTGTCCACGAACTAGGGGATGCGAATTCACTCTCTCACACTTAATGTAGGTTTCGAAAATCACACCAAGGGGAGGGGATTAGCTTGGTCGAAATTCTCATAGGGAGGGGGTATATATAGTCGCTTGTATCTAAACCCTAGTTAGATAGGAATAGGTTACTTAATAGGAATTCCATTCGGAATATGATTCCTAATTATTATCTTATAATATATCAAATACATTTAGGATAATAATAAATAACCTAATTGGATAATAATAGGAGTATATCAATCTAATTAAAACTCCTCAGTTAATTATCTCTTAATTAATTTAATTCACAAACCTAATCAAATTAGGATTAATGGAATTAAAATAATTCCTTATTTACTATATATAAATTTCGGCCCCCTCTATATAAATGGGCCTTACTGGGCTCAATTGGGCTTCCATCTATTAATCATATCCATCTCTCTTTTGGTTCCAAGTCTTATGTGTGATCCATTAGGTTCTTACTACTTCTGGCCGTATGCAACTATTAAATTAATTTCTTCAAGAATTATATTTAATCCTTGCATAACGGAATGATGTACTGAGTATGTTATAGGCAAGTCTGTAATCATTCCCCCAGAGTCCGTTAAGAACACGGGTTGATTCTGTCGTTAACCCTTCCGTATTAGTTACAGTATAATTCGATCCTTTATCAACTATATCCTTGAACTGAATCTTATGACTATGGGTGATGTCAAGTCACATATAGCGAGACGTTCGTTTTACTTGTACAGGCCGAGTCAACTCAAATAGATAGGTTAAGTGAAATCTGTATTTCTACTCTTAAGCTATCACCTTGCAAGGATTTAGAGTCGAGTCTTCCACAAGCGATCCTTGGATATATCTCCCATTAATCGGGAGTGATAAATGCTCAATCCAATGTATAACTACCCTGACATTACTTCCTGTGACACCCAACCTTTGCAGTTCACACCCCAGAGTCATCTCTGTTAAGGATCGTGGGACCACAGGATCAAAGTCTCACATTCAGTAATTCAGGATGACCAATTAACATTCCTTTGAGTCTGAGGATTACTTATACCTATTAATACCAATGAGATGAACAGGTGACAAGGATGAATCTACCCATCCTGTTATCTCAAATCGGATCCCCAATCCTAATGAACGACGTTTCATCGGATCTATGTAACTGTCCAGATATCTATATATATGAAGCTTGTGAGATCAGCTTTCTGTCGGACAGAAGACATTGTTACATACAAGTCTCAACAGTGATATATCAATCCTAAACATATCACTTGACTTGGGGTGGTTTTAAGTTTATTAGTTTATTATAAAGTTTTGTCTCACTTCATGCTTGTATTAACACTTTATAATCACTTTAAACAAACTTACGGATTTCCTTTTATTAGACTTTATATAGTGCTTAAAAAGGATTGCCTTTATATAGTTATAAAACATATATCTCATTAAAACAAATGATATAAAGAACAATTCATCACCAAACCCCAACATACTCCCACTTGGACTAAAGCCAATTGTTTCTAAAACTTATCCCAGTAGAAGTTAAATGACGATCATGTACTTTCTGGGTTAAAGGCTTTGTCAACGGATCTGCAACGTTGTCCTCTGTAGGTACTCTTTCTATTCTCACATCTCCTCTAGCCACAATCTCTCTTGTGGTATCGCTTTAGGTAGTGCTTGGATGCATTATGAGACCGTGGTTCCTTTGCTTGCGCAATGGCTCCATTGTTATCACAGTACAGAGTAATGGGATTGACAATGTCAGGCACCACTCCTAGTTCTGTAATGAACTTTCTAATCCAAACTGCTTCCTTTGCTGCTTCCGCAGCAGCGATGTACTCTGACTCGGTCGTAGAGAAAGCTACGCTTCCCTGCTTGGAACTTTTCCAACTAACCGCGCCCCCATTCAAGATAAACAGGTATCCTGATTGGGATTTAAAATCATTCTCATCTGTGAGATGACTAGTGTCTGAAAATCCTTCAATTTTCAGATCTCCTTCTCCGTACACTAGGAACATATCTTTAGTCCTTCTCAAGTACTTAATAATGTTCTTGACGGCAATCCAATGCTCGTCTCCCGGATTCCCTTGGTAACGACTCATTACAGATAACGCGAACGCTACGTCAGGTCTAGTGCATAGCATAGCATACATAATCGAACCGATCGCGCTGGCATACGGGATTACAGCCATGCGTCGTTTGTCATCATCAGTTTTTGGACATTGATGATTGTTTAACTTTACTCCATGTACCATGGGTAAGTTACCTCGTTTCGATTCAAGCATGCTAAACCGATTTAGCACCTTTTCAATGTATGTAGCCTGTGAAAGACCAAGCAGTCTACGCGATCTATCCATGTAGATCTTTATACCAAGTATATAGGCTGCTTCACCAAGGTCTTTCATTGAGAAGTTACCGGATAACCATACTTTCACCGATTGTAATAGAGCAATGTCATTTCCCATTAACAGTATATCGTCCACATATAGTATGAGAAATGCTATAGAGCTCCCACTTGCTTTCTTGTAAATGCAAGCTTCTTTGCAATTTTGTTCGAAACCAAATTGTTTTATGGTTTCGTCAAAACGCTTGTTCCAGCTTCTAGATGCTTGCTTGAGTCCATAAATGGATCTCTGAAGTTTGCAAACTTTATTTGCATCCTTTGATATGAAACCTTCAGGCTGTATCATGTATACATCCTCAAGCAGATTTCCATTTAGGAAAGCTGTTTTCACATCCATTTGCCAAATCTCATAATCAAAATGAGCGGCAATTGCAAGCATGATTCTGATTGATTTGGACATAGCAACAGGAGAGAAGGTTTCGTCATAATCAACACCTTGTTTCTGACGATATCCTTTCGCTACCAACCTAGCCTTGTAGGTGCTAACCTTTCCATCCATGTTAGTCTTCTTTTTGAAGATCCACCTACACCCAATGGGAATTATCCCTTCGGGTGGATCAACCAAAGTCCACACTTGGTTAGTATACATGGAATCCATTTCAGAATCCATGGCCTCAAGCCATGCTTTAGAATCTGGACTAGTAAGAGCCTCTTCGTAGTTTTCGGGTTCGTCGTCTAATACGGGAACCTCGTTATCATCTCCCACTAGAAAACCATATCTAACTGGGAGTTCACGAACTCTTCGTGATCTACGAATAGGTGCCACTTGAGTCTCATCTAATGGGACTTCTTCGGGTACCTCAACCGCCTCTGTTGTTTCAGTCGGTGTTTCTTCCTCTTGAACTTCGTCGAGTTCAATCATGCTTCCCTTTTGTGTTTCTTCGAGAAACTCTTTCTCTAAGAAGGTTGCGTGCTTGGATACTATTACTTTCTGATCATCTGGATGATAGAAGTAATACCCTATGGTTTCCATGGGATATCCAATGAAGAAACATTTATCAGATTTAGAATCTAGTTTGTCGGACGCAATGCGTTTGACATACGCTGAACAACCCCATACTCGCATAAACGAGAACACGAGTTTCCTACCAACGAACAATTCATATGGTGTGGAACTAGCAGATTTAGTTGGTACTCGGTTTAGGGTGAAGAGGGCAGTTTCTAAGGCATAGCACCAGAACGTCTTTGGAAGTAAGGCCATGCTCATCATGGATCGTACCATATCTAATAGGGTACGGTTTCTCCTCTCGGATACACCATTGTGTTGTGGTGTATAGGGAGGTGTCCATTGTGAGCATATCCCACATTCAGTTAGATAATTCAGAAAATCATCAGAAAGATATTCGCCACCTCGATCAGATCGAAGCGTCTTTATTTTCTTTCCTAATTGATTTTCCACTTCATTCTTGAAGCATTTGAACTTGTCAAAGGCTTCTGATTTGTGCCTCATCAAGTAGATATAGCCATATCGAGTATGGTCATCTATGAAGCTAATGAAGTATCTGAATCCTCCTCTTGCTTGGACTGACATAGGACCACATACATCTGAATGAATGAGTCCTAGAGTGTCTGATACACGCTCACCTTTATTGCTAAAGGGTGTCTTTGTCATTTTACCTTTCAAACATGATTCGCATGTTTCCAATGATTCGGAATCGATTGGATCTATAAGCCCATCTGAATGTAGCTTTAGCATGCGTCTCTTGTTTATATGGCCTAAACGACAATGCCACAAGTAAGTTGAATTATCTATCTTATGTCTTTTGGTATCAATTGCAAAAACAGGAGTTTTATCATCTAACACATAAATCCCATTTTGTGATATTCCTGAGAAATAAAAGATCGAATCTTTATAAAAATTGCAACTATTGTTCTTTATTGAAATATGAAAACCGTCGTTAACAAGACGGCTAATAGAAATAATGTTACGAGACATCTGAGGAACGTATAAACAATTCCTTAATTCTATTACAAGCCCAGAGGGCAAAGGTAAAGCACAATCTCCAATTGCAAGAGCGGCAACTCTTGCTCCATTTCCAACTCGCAAGTTTATGCTTCCTTTCTTAAGTTCCTTAGTCTGTTTTAGCTCCTGCATATTTGTACAAATATGAGATCCACATCCGGTATCAAGTACCCAAGATTCAGACAATGAAACTGTATTTATTTCAATATAAAACATACCAGAAGCTGAAGCACCGTTATTTTCCTTCTCGTGGAAGGTTAGGTACTCCATGCAATCCCTCTTCCAATGCCCTAAGTCACCACAATAGTAGCACTTTCCTTTGGGCTTCTTTGGTTCCTTTCCCTTTGTTTCGGTGAGCACAGCCCCCTTGCATTTATCAAGATGGTTTGGATCGGGAGCGACCCCTTTCCTTTTTCTCGATCCTTCAATAGCAAGGGCCAACATTTCCTCGTTTTCTTTTATAATGGGCTCGACTGACTCGAGCATATGTGCAAGCTCTACGAGAGAGGTTTGCAAGCCACTCATCTGATAGTTCATGACGAACTGTGAGTAGCTCTTAGGGAGGGACTGTAGAAGTAAGTTTTCACTTAGTTCATGGTCCATCGCATCTCCAATACTAGAAAACTTGGTTATGAGGCTGATCATCTTGGCACAATGTACCATCACAGATGTGCCCTCCTGCATCTTGCTTTTATATAACTCTTTGGTTATTTCGAAGCGCTCGCACCGAGTTTCTATCACAAATAGCTCTTTAAGGTGCTTGACCATGGAAGAGGCATCCATATCTGAATGTAGTTGCCTTTTAACCTCCGGTGTCAATGATGCAAGTATGATGTCCCCTACTTGATCGTCATCAGCTTTATGCTTCAAGTAAGCATAAACCTCTTGGTAGGGAGCATCATCCATTGGGTAAGGGGGTATCGGTGTATCAAGTACATACCCTTTCCTTTCGAACTTCAAAACAATTTTGAGGTTACGAAACCAGTCGGTGAAGTTTGAACCATTCAATTTGTTATCGGTAAGGATGTAAAGCAGATCGGTGTTAGTCATGATTTTAAGAGTGTGTGTTTAAACAAAACCTGAGAGTGAGAAAGAGTAGACGTATGTCATTCATTTGCTTTAAAGTATAACAAAATAAAATTATAGGCCTTTTAATTTATTTCAGATTGCTCCCACTATTTTGCCAAATTAATAGCCCTCTATATTAATTCGAAGAATTTCACAAATCCTTTAGTGAGCTAGGATCCTAACTCCTGAGATTTCGCCTTGAGTTTGCTCAACAAGCTAGTCTCATTTGTTAGGTAGATTCATGTAATCAATCACATCTCGAATGTGACTCCTAGGTTATTGGGTTACTAACCACATTAGTAACTAACATGTTATTCACATTAATCCCAACTATATTGCCCATTAGTTTATGACAACATGAGTTTGCTCATCCAATTATCATAATCTAATTTAAGTATTACCCCATATTCATGAAAGAATAACTTTCGATAATTCAGGTGTTACCATAAGACCCCGAGCTTGAGTTTGCTCAACAACCCAAAGGCTCCCAGTACTGCCGGCTGAATTATAATATTAGGGAGGGGCAACCGATTTTAATAACTTGCTTATTTACTTAACTTTTTAACGAGGGATTTTATTTAAGTCTCATAATCTAACTTAGTCTTGATTTGCTTTAGCATACATCAGACATACATACATTCACATACATTGGCGTTATGGACATATCATCTAAATTATTCCGTCGAGCCAGAGACGGAATAAAAGGCCAAACCTAAGGAAATACTAACTATTACATATTTCTCTTTAGGTCCTCCGTCTTCTCCATGGCGCCTTGAAATTACATATTAATTTCTATACTACTATAAGAAAACTTCAATTGAATTGAAGGGAATCAGATGAGAGGAGAAATTACAATAGATAGTAGAAAGGCAGGACGCGCAGGCCCTATTTCAAAAATACCAAAAGACTAAAAGAGGGTCCAAATATGTCCATAACTCCAAACATGCATAGACTCAATTAAATAAATTTAATTGGTTGATTACATAACCGACTTATGTAATATTTAGGTTAATCACATTAACTCGTCAAATTAACTTTCATCCAATTTTACTTCTAATCGTTTTGTATCTTTATATTAATCCTTAGATTAATATAACCATATAAAACGTCGATTATGCATGTCCCAATTATTTTGATTTCAATTCATTTAACACTTTGATTTACAACTTGGTAAAAACAAACTTTTAAACGAATTTTTTTTTCATTCGATAATCAAAACAGAAAACTATTAATTTCCGAAACATATATATATATATATATATAAATTATATTCAAGCCGATTTTAACAATTAAAATCAAGTGGGATTCGGGCCGGGGCCCGAAACTAGGCTGCTGCCGTTTGGCAGCAGCCCTGCGGCTGCGCACGCGGCTGGTCGCGCCGTGAGGCGCGACCCGAGCCGCTGTCGTATTTATTTTTTTTATAAAATATATATATATATATATATATATATATATATATATATATATATATATATATATATATATATCATATTTTAAAACGGTTTTAAAAACGATTTTCAGAAATAGGAAAAACTACAATAGATTTCCGTTTTATCATTTAGAATTAATAAAACTAATTTTATTAACCTAACTATAAAACTAATAGATTTTGTTAGAATGATTATCAACCGAAATAATTAGGAACATAAGCATAATCAATTTTAATTAACAATTAACTAAAATTTATTTATCTTTAGAATTAATTAATCAAACAATTTGTTAATTAATCCTAACCATAAATATTTATTCAATCCTATTGAAAACTTCTAAATTTTCATATATGAAATAACGGATTTAACGATGTCTCTGATACCACTGAAGGAAATTAAAGCTAAGGTATAGCAGCGGAAATATAAAATTTTAGCCTACTTCCTTTTAACCATAGGATCCGTTAATCGTTATTTCATATAAAGAGGGATAAGAAGGAATACCTTTCGATGAACAATCTACCGTTGTTAAAGAAGCGCCCATAAATCTTCTCCGAGATTCCAACCACAAAGTATAACACGGTGAGGTTAAGATGGAATCAACCCTTATGAGATGCAACCAAATTAGATTGCCTCTAATTAACCAACACAAGATCAAAGAGAAAAAGAGATGGATGAGATTAATAAATTGACGGAAGCCGTATGAATTCTTGTCCACGAACTAGGGGATGCGAATTCACTCTCTCACACTTAATGTAGGTTTCGAAAAT
Source organism: Euphorbia lathyris (assembly GCF_963576675.1). NCBI lineage: Eukaryota > Viridiplantae > Streptophyta > Magnoliopsida > Malpighiales > Euphorbiaceae > Euphorbia > Euphorbia lathyris. Next base: position 46,176,006 of record NC_088913.1, read on the forward strand.
CACACTAAGGGGAGGGGATTAGCTTGGTCGAAATTCTCATAGGGAGGGGGTATATATAGTCGCTTGTATCTAAACCCTAGTTAGATAGGAATAGGTTACTTAATAGGAATTCCATTCGGAATAGGATTCCTAATTATTATCTTATAATATATCAAATACATTTAGGATAATAATAAATAACCTAATTGGATAATAATAGGAGTATATCAATCTAATTAAAACTCCTAAGTTAATTATCTCTTAATTAATTTAATTCACAAACCTAATCAAATTAGGATTAATGGAATTAAAATAATTCCTTATTTACTATATATAAATTCCGGCCCCCTCTATATAAATGGGCCTTACTGGGCTCAATTGGGCTTCCATCTATTAATCATATCCATCTCTCTTTTGGTTCCAAGTCTTATGTGTGATCCATTAGGTTCTTACTACTTCTGGCCGTATGCAACTATTAAATTAATTTCTTCAAGAATTATATTTAATCCTTGCATAACGGAATGATGTATTGAGTATGTTATAGGCAAGTCTGTAATCATTCCCCCAGAGTCCGTTAAGAAGACAGGTTGATTCTGTCGTTAACCCTTCCGTATTAGTTACAGTATAATTCGATCCTTTATCAACTATATCCTTGAACTGAATCTTATGACTATGGGTGATGTCAAGTCACATATAGCGAGACGTTCATTTTACTTGTACAGGCCGAGTCAACTCAAATAGATAGGTTAAGTGAAATCTGTATTTCTACTCTTAAGCTATCACCTTGCAAGGATTTAGAGTCGAGTCTTCCACAAGCGATCCTTGGATATATCTCCCATTAATCGGGAGTGATAAATGCTCAATCCAATGTATAACTACCCTGACATTACTTCCTGTGACACCCAACCTTTGCAGTTCACACCCCAGAGTCATCTCTGTTAAGGATCGTGGGACCACAGGATCAAAGTCTCACATTCAGCAATTCAGGATGACCAAATAACATTCCTTTGAGTCTGAGGATTACTTATACCTATTAATACCAATGAGATGAACAGGTGACAAGGATGAATCTACCCATCCTGTTATCTCAAATCGGATCCCCAATCCTAATGAACGACGTTTCATCGGATCTATGTAACTGTCCAGATATCTATATATATGAAGCTTGTGAGATCAGCTTTCTGTCGGAAAGAAGACATTGTTACATACAAGTCTCAACAGTGATATATCAATCCTAAACATATCACTTGACTTGGGGTGGTTTTAAGTTTATTAGTTTATTATAAAGTTTTGTCTCACTTCATGCTTGTATGAACACTTTATAATCACTTTAAACAAACTTACGGATTTCCTTTTATTAGACTTTATATAGTGCTTAAAAGGGATTGCCTTTATATAGTTATAAAACATATATCTCATTAAAACAAATGATATAAAGAACAATTCATTTACATTAAGTTTGTATCCTGCAACAATTGACTATAGGACACCAAACCCCAAAATGTATGTGTTGCTTGCTTAAAATTACTCAGTAAATAATCTATATAAGCTGAAGCTGAGTAACTTGAGTGCTGAGTTGGAAACTGACTTATGTGTTACTTCCCAACTCACAACTGAAACAGCTCTAGTCAGCATCTGATTAAAGCTGTCTCACACCACACTCAGCCTTGCTGGCCTAAAACTAAGTTAAGTTGTCAAACATTCAATTAAGTCAGAATTATTAAGCGAAAAAGTTATATTAGTTCCTAACCCCCCCCCCCCCCCTTTGGAACTAATCCTATCACGTTACATGGGACCAACAAGTGGTATCAGAGCCTACTAGCTCACTAATCAAGATAAAACTATCTTGAGCTGATCCCTGTAATGGCTGAGAACAGCACTCGTTTCCTTCCAGGAAATCAAACAACCCAGATACTCATTGTCTATTAGTCGGCCTCCTCTGTTCTTTGGATCTAATTATACATTTTGGAAGAACAGGATGAAAAACTTCATCCAGGCAACATATATGAGTGCATAACTAGCTATAGTCCAAGGCCCTTTTATTCCCTATGAAATCATTGACGGTGTAAAAACTATCAAAAGTGAGGCTAAGCGGTCAGAAGATGACCTTAAGAAATTACAAAATAATGCTTCGGCTATCTGAAAGAAAATAGGCTAACGTATAGCAGCGGAAATATAAAAATTTTAACCTATTTCCACTAACCCAAGATCCGTTAATCGTTATTTCATATAAAGAGGGATAGAAGAAAAAGAAAACCTTTTGGAGTTCAATCTACCGTTGCAAACGAAGTGCCCACAACTTCAAAAGAGATGGAAACTGTCTACCAATTTGCCCCTACCCGAATGGACCTTCCAAACCTCCGAACGACAATCCCAACGGTGGAAACGTGGAAGAATATGTCTAGAAGCTCCTGTCCAAAAATCGCGGCGATCCGACGGTTCAATCTCCAGGAATCCGTGAAATCGTGAACTGACCCGATGTAGGAGGAACAAGAACGAATTTCTCCCTTTTGTTTTTTTTTCTTCTTTCATGAACACAACAAAATGAACAAGTAAACGATTAGAAATCAACCGATGAATAGCAACCAAAATAGATTGCCTCTAATTAATCAATACAAGATCAAGGAGAAAACGAAAGAGATGAAATTAATTGATTCGGAAGCAATCGGTGGAATTCCGTCCTCTACTATAGTGGTCGAAATTCTCAGACTTCGGGAGAGACTAGTGTGTATCGAAAATCACTAGGTAGGGGGTATTTATAATCTCTTGTATCTAATCCCTAGTTAGATAGAATTAGGTTACTGAATAAGAATTTAATTCGGAATAGAATTCTTAATTATTATCTATTAATATATCTAAATATAAAGATAATAATAATAACCTTATTGGATAATAATGGGAGTAATATAATCTAATTAAAACTCCTAACTTATTTATCCTTTAATTAATTTAATTCATAATCCCAATCTAATTAGAATTGATAAAATCAAATTAATTATTTATGTATCCAATATACATAAAAATCGCCCCCCACAGTTACTGGGCCCTATTGGGCTTAGTCGGGCTTCCGTCAATTAATTAACATCTGTTTCTCTTTTGGGTTCCAAGTCTTATGTGTGACCCATTAGGTTCTTATTGCTTCTAGCCGTATGCAACTATTAAATTAATTTTCAAAGAATTATATTTAATCTTTGCATAACGGAATGATGTACAAAGTATGTGATTAGCAAGTCCGTAATCATTCCCCCAGAGCTATAAGAAGACAGGTTGATTCTGTCGTTGACCTTTTCGTATTAGTTACGGTATAATTCGATCCTTTATCAACTACGTCCTTGAACTGAATCTTATGACTATGGATAATGTCAAGTCACATATAGCGAGACGTTCGTTTTACTTGTACGGGCCGAGTCAACTCCAATTACATAGGTTAAGAGAAATCTGCATTTCAATCTTAAGCTATCACCTTGCAAGGATTTAGAGTCAAGACATCCACAAGCGATCCATGGACATAACTCCCATTTATCGGGACTGATAAATGCTCAATCCAATGTATAACTATCCTGCAATTACTTCCTGTGATACCCAACGTCTGCTGTTCACACCCCAGAGTCATCTCTGTTAAGGATCGTGTTACAACAAGATCAAAGCGTCACATTCCGTAATCCAGAATGACCAATTAACATTCCTTTGAGTCTGAGGATTATTTATACCTATTAATACCAATGAGATGAACGAGTGACAAGGATGAATCTACCCATCCTGTTATCTGAAGTGGGGTCCCCAATCCTAATGAACTTCTTTTCATCGGATCCATGTAACTGTCCAGATATCAGTATATATGAAGCTTGTGAGATCAGCTTTCTGTCGGGACAGAAGACATTGTTACATGCAAGTCTCAACAGTGATATGTCAATCCTAAACATATTACTTGACTTGGGGTGATTTTAAGTTTATTAGTTTATTATAAAGTTTCGTCTCACTTCATGCTTGTATGAACACTTTATAATCACTTTAAACAAACTTACGGATTTCCTTTTATTAGACTTTATTTAGTTCTTAAAAGGGATTGCCTTTATATAGTTATAAAACATATATCTCATTAAAACAAACGATATAAAGAACACTTCATTTACATTAAGTTTGTATCCTAGAACAATTGTCTATAGGACACTAAACCCCAACATACTCCCACTTGGAGTAAAGCCAATTGTTTCTATAACTTATCCCAGTAGAAGTTAGATGACGATCATGTACTTTCTGGGTTAAGGGCTTTGTCAACGGATCTGCAATGTTGTCCTCTGTAGGTACTCTTTCTATTCTCACATCTCTTCTTGCCATAATTTCTCTTACAATGTGGTATCGCTTTAGGTAATGTTTGGATGTATTATGAGACCGTGGTTCCTTTGCTTATGCAATGGCTCCATTGTTATCACAGTACAATGTAATGGGATTTACAATGTCAGGCACCACACCAAGTTCAGTAATGAACTCTTTAATCCAAACCGCTTCATTTGTTGCTTCCGCAGCAGCGATGTACTCTGACTTGGTCGTAGAGAAAGCTATGCTTCCCTGCTTGGAACTCTTCCAACTGACCGCGCCCCTATTCAAGATAAACAGGTATCATGATTGGGATCTAAAATCGTTCTCATTTGTGAGATGACTGGCATCTGAAAATCCTTCTATTTTCAGATCCCCTTCTCCGTACACTAGGAACATGTCTTTAGTCCTTCTCAAGTACTTAAGAATGTTTTTGACGGCATTCTAGTGCTCGTCTCCCGGATTTCCTTAGTAACGACTCGTTATACTTAACGCGAACGCTACGTCAAGTCTAGTGCATAGCATAACATACATAATCGAACCGATTGCGCTGGCGTACGGGACTACAACCATGCGCTTCTTGTCATCATCGGTTTTAGGACATTGATGATTGTTTAACTTAACTCCATGTATCATGGGTAAGTTACCTCATTTCGATTCAAGCATGCTAAACCGCTTTAGCACATTTTCGATGTATGTAGCCTGTGAAAGACCAAGCAGTCTTCTTGATCTATCTCTATAGATCTTTATACCAAGTATATAAGCTGCTTCACCAAGGTCTTTCATTGAGAAGTTACCAGATAACCATACTTTTATCGACTGTAGTAGAGCTACGTCATTTCCCATTAATAATATATCGTCCACATATAATATCAGAAATGCTACAGAGCTCCCACTTGCTTTCTTGTAAATGCAAGCTTCTTCGCAATTTTGTTCGAAACCAAAATGTTTTATGGTTTCGTCAAAACGCTTGTTCCAGCTTCTTGATGCTTGCTTGAGTCCATAAATGGATCTCTGAAGTTTGCAAACCTTGTTTGCATCCTTTGATATGAAACCTTCAGGTTGCATCATATATACATCCTCAAGCAGGTTTCCGTTTAGAAAAGCTGTTTTCACATCCATTTGCCAAATCTCGTAATCGTAGTGAGCGGCAATAGCAAGAATTATTCTGATTGATTTGGACATAGCCACAGGAGATAAAGTTTCGTCATAATCGATTCCTTGCTTCTGACGATATCCTTTCGCTACTAACCTAGCTTTGTAGGTGCTAACCTTTCCATCCATGTCAGTCTTCTTTTTGAAGATCCACCTGCACCCAATGGGTTTTATCCCTTCGGGTGGATCAACCAAAGTCCACACTTGGTTGGTGTACATGGAATCCATCTCAGAATCCATGGCTTCAAGCATGCTTTAGAATCTGGACTGTTAAGAGCCTCTTCGTAGTTTTCGGGTTTGTCGTCTAACACGGGAACCTCATCATCATCTCCCACTAGAAAACCATATCTAATAGGGAGTTCACGAACTCTTTGTGATCTACGAAGGGGTGGCACTTGAGTCTCATCTAATGGGACTGCATCGGGTTCCTCAACCGCTTCTGTTGTTTCAGTTGGTGTTTCTTGTTCATGAACTTCATCAAGTTCAATCATGCTTCCCTTTTCTGTGTCTTCGAGAAACTCTTTCTCTAAGAAGGTTGTGTGCTTAGATACTATTACTTTCTGATCATCTGGATGATAGAAGTAATATCCTATAATTTCCTTAGGGTATCCAATGAAGAAACATTTATCAGATTTAGAATCTAGTTTGTCGGACGCAATGCGTTTGACAAATGCAGAACAACCCCACACTCTCATGAATGAGAACACGGGTTTCCTACCAACGAACAATTCATATGGTGTGGAATTAGCGGATTTAGTTGGTACTCGATTTAGGGTGAAGAGGGCGGTTTCTAAGGCATAGCCCCAGAATGTCTTTGGAAGTAATGCTATGCTCATCATGGATCGTACCATATCTAGTAAGGTACGGTTCCTCCTCTCGGATACACCATTGTGTTGTGGTGTATAGGGAGGTGTCCATTGTGAGCATATCCCACATTCAGTTAGATAATTCAGAAAATCATCTGAAAGATATTCGCCACCTCGATCGGATCGAAGTGTCTTTATTTTCTTTCCTAATTGATTTTCTACTTCATTCTTGAAGCATTTGAATTTCTAAAAAGCTTCGAACTTGTGCTTCATCAAGTAGATATAACCATATCGGGTATGGTCGTCTATGAAGCTAATGAAGTATCTGAATCCTCCTCTTGCTTGGACTGACATAGGACCGCACACATCGGAATGTATTAAGCCTAGAGTGTCTGATACATGCTCACCTTTATTGCTAAAGGGTGTCTTTGTCATTTTACCTTTTAAACATGATTCGCATGTTTCCAATGATTCAGGATCAATTGAATTTATAAGCCCATCTTGATGTAGCTTAAGCATGCGTCTTTTTTTTTATATGGCCTAAACGACAATGCCACAAGTAAGTCGAATTATCTATGTTGAAGCACCGCCTTTTCCCTTCTTGAGGGAGGCTAGGTACTCCTTGCAATTCCTCCTCCAATGCCCATCTTTACCACAGAAGTGGCACTCTCCTTTGGGCTTCTTCACTTCCTTTCCCTTAGCTCTAGTGGGCATGGCCCTCTTGCCTTTCTTGGGATGTTTAGGATTGGGAAAGTTCCCCTTCCTCTTCTTTGATCCCTCTATGACAAGAGCCGATATTGCATTGTCTTTCTTCATATTAGGCTCAACTGACTTGAGCATATTTGCAAGCTCTTTCAAGAGAGGTTTGCAAGTCATTCATCTGGTAGTTCATGATGAACTGTGAATAACTCTCTGGGAGGGATTGAAGGATTAAGTCTATGCTTAGTTCGTTATCCATCGCAAATCCAATACTAGAAAGTTTGGTAATATAGCCAATCATCTTGACACAATGTGTCATCACAGATGTGCCCTCTTGCATCCTGCAACGATATAGCAACTTGGATATCTCGTAGCGTTCGCACCTAGTCTGTTTCCCAAACAGCTCCTTACGGTGCATGATGATGGAATAGGCATCCATTTCCTCATGTTGCCTCTGTAATTCCGGTGTCATCGATGCAAGTATGATGCATCCCGCATGATCGTCATCAGCTTTGTGCTTCTGGTAAGCATCAATTTCTTCGATGGGAGCATCATTAGCTGGGATAGGCGGTATCGTTGTATCAAGTACATACCCTATCTTATCGAACTTCAAAACGATTTTAAGGTTACGAAACCAGTCGGTGAAGTTTGAATTGTTCAACTTGTTATCGGTAAGTATATTTTGCAGATTGGTGTTAGTCTTGATTTTAGGATTGTTTTAATTTAAAACTTGAGAGTGAGAAAGAGTAAACGTACGTTATTCATTTGCTTTAAAATACATCAATCTAAAATTATAGGCCTTTTGTTTATTTTAGATTGCTCCCACTATTTTGCCAAATTAATAGCCCTCCATATTAATTCAAAGAATTTCACAAATCCTTTAGTGAGCTAGGATCCTAACTCCTGAGATTTCGCCTTGAGTTTGCTCAACAAGCTAGTCTCATTCGTTAGGTAGATTCATGTAATCAATCACATCTTTAATGTGATTCCTAGGTTATTGGGTTACTAACCACATTAGTAACTAATATGCTATTCATATTAATCCCAACCATATTGCCCATTAGTTTATGACAACATGAGTTTCCTCATCCAATTATCATAATCTAATTTAAGTATTACCCCATATTCATGAAAAATTATTTTCGATAATTCAGGTGTTACCGTAAGACCCCGAGCTTGAGTTTGCTCAACAACCCAAAGGCCCCTAGTACTGCCGACTGAATTATAATATTAGGGAGGGGCAACCGATTTTAATAACTTGCTTATTTACTTAACTTTTAAATGAGGGATTTTATTTTAAGTCTCATAATCTAACTTAGTCTTGATTTGCTTTAGCATACATCAGACACATACATTGGCGTTATGGACATATCATCTAAATTATTCCGTCGAGCCAGAGACGGAATAAAAGGCCAAACCTAAGGAAATACTAACTATTACATATTTCTCTTTAGGTCCTCCGTCTTTTCCATGGCGCCTTGAAATTACATATTAATTTCTATACTACTAAAGAAAACTTCAATTAAATTGAAGGGAATTAGTTGAGAGGAGAAATTACAATAGATAGTAGAAAGGCAGGACTCGCAGGCCCTATTTCAAAAATACCAAAAGACTAAAAGAGGGTCCAAATATGTCCATAACTCCAAACATGAATAGACTCAATTAAATAAATTTAATTGGTCGATTAGATAAGTATTTTATGTAATATTTAGGTTAATCACATTAATTCATCAAATTAACTTTCATCCAATTTTACTTCTAACAGTTTCGTATCTTCTATATTAACCTTTTAGATTAATACAACTATACAAAACTTTAATTATGCACGTCCCAATTATTTTGATTTTAATTCATTTAATACTTTTGATTTACAAATAGGTAAAATAAACTTTTAAATAAATTTTCATTCGATAATCAAAACAGAAAACTATTAATTTCTGAAACATATATATATTTAAAACTAATTTTAAACGATTTAAAATTAAGTGGGTCTCGGGCCGGGCCCGAGGTTGGGCTGCTGCCTTGCGGCAGCGGCGGCCAGGCGCCGCGCGCGGTTGCTGCCGCGTGGCAGCAACCGCGCGACAGCAGTCGGGTCGCGTCGTGAGGCGCGACCCGAGCTGCTGTCATTTTTTTTAAATATATAACTATAAATATATATATATATCAGTTTTAAAACGATTTTCAGAAAATAGGAAAAACTATTATAGATTTTCCGTTTTATCTTTAGAATAAATAAAACTGATTTTATCAATCTAACCATAAAACTAATAGATTTTGTTATAATGATTATCAACCAAAATTATTAGGAACATATGCATAATCTATTTTAATTAACAATTAATTAAAACTTATTTATCTTTAGAACTAATTAATCAAAACAGTTTTGTTAATTAACCTAACTATAAATATTTATTCAACCTGATTGAAAAACTTCTAAATTTTCATATATGAAATAACGGATTTAACGCAGGCTCTGATACCACTGAAAGAAAATAGGCTAACGTATAGCAGCGAAAATATAAAAATTTTAACCTATGTCCATTAACCCAAGATCCGTTAATCGTTATTTCATATAAAGAGGGATAGAAGAAAAAAAAAACCTTTTGGAGTTCAATCTACCGTTGCAAACGAAGTGCCCACAACTTCAAAAGAGATGGAAACTGTCTACCAATCTTCCCCTACCCGAACGGACCTTCCAGACCTCCGAACGACAATCCTACCGGTGGAAACATGGAAGAATATGTCTAGAAGCTCCTGTCCAAAAATCGCGGCGATCCAATGGTTCAATCTCCAGGAATCCACGACATCGTGAACTGACCTGATGTAGGAGGAACAAGAACGAATTTCTCCCTTTTGTTTGTTTTTCTTCTTTCATGAACACAACAAAACGAACAAGTAAACGATTAGAAATCAACCGATGAATAGCAACCAAAATAGATTGCCTCTAATTAATCAACACAAGATCAAGGAGAAAACGAAAGAGATGAAATCAATTGATTCGGAAGCAATCGGTGGAATTTCGTCCTCTACTGTAGTGGTCGAAATTCTCAGTCTGCGGGAGAGACTAGTGTGTATCGAAAATCACTAGGTAGGGGGTATTTATAATCTCTTGTATCTAATCCCTAGTTAAATAGAATTAGGTTACTGAATAAGAATTTAATTTGGAATAGAATTCTTAATTATTCTATTAATATATCTAAATATAAAGATAATAATAATAACCTTATTGGATAATAATGGGAGTAATATAATCTAATTAAAACTCCTAACTTATTTATCCTTTAATTAATTTAATTCATAATCCCAATCTAATTAGAATTGATAAAATCAAATTAATTATTTATGTATCCAATATACATAAAAATCGCCCCCACAGTTACTGGGCCCTATTGGGCTTAGTCGGGCTTCCGTCAATTAATTAACATCTGTTTCTCTTTTGGGTTCCAAGTCTTATGTGTGACCCATTAGGTTCTTATTGCTTCTAGCCGTATGCAACTATTAAATTAATTTTCAAAGAATTATATTTAATCTTTGCATAACGGAATGATGTACAAAGTATGTGATTAGCAAGTCCGTAATCATTCCCCCAGAGCTATAAGAAGACAGGTTGATTTTATCGTTGACCTTTCCGTATTAGTTACGGTATAATTCGATCATTTATCAACTACGTCCTTGAACTGAATCTTATGACTATGGATAATGTCATGTCACATATAGCGAGACGTTCGTTTTACTTGTACAGGCCGAGTCAACTCCAATTAGATAGGTTAAGAGAAATCTGCATTTCAATCTTAAGCTATCACCTTGCAAGGATTTAGAGTCAAGACTTCCACAAGCGATCCATGGACATATCTCCCATTTATCGGGAGTGATAAATACTCAATCCAATGTATAACTATCCTGCAATTACTTCCTGTGATACCCAACGTCTGCTGTTCACACCCCAGAGTCATCTCTGTTAAGGATCGTGTTACAACAGGATCAAAGCGTCACATTCCGTAATCCAGAATGACCAATTAACATTCATTTGATTCTGAGAATTATTTATACCTATTAATACTAATGAGATGAACAGGTGACAAGGATGAATCTACCCATCCTGTTATCTCAAGTCAGGTCCCCAATCCTAATGAACTTCTTTTCATCGGATCCATGTAACTGTCCAGATATCTGTATATATGAAGCTTGTGAGATCAGCTTTCTGTCGGGACATAAGACATTGTTACATGCAAATCTCAACAGTGATATGTCAATCCTAAACATATTACTTGACTTGGGGTGGTTTTAAGTTTATTAGTTTATTATAAAGTTTCGTCTCACTTCATGCTTGTATGAACACTTTATAATCACTTTAAACAAACTTACAGATTTCCTTTTATTAGACTTTATTTAGTTCTTAAAAGGGATTGCCTTTATATAGTTATAAAACATATATCTCATTAAAACAAACGATATAAAGAACACTTCATTTACATTAAGTTTGTATCCTAGAACAATTGTCTATAGGAAACTAAACCCCAACACTATCAACATGCTTCACTGTGCGTTAGATGCTGCAGAATACAATAAGATTTCAGGCTGCGAGTCAACACAAGAAATCTGGAAGAAGCTAGAGGCTACCTATGAAGGAACCAGTAAGGTCAAGGAGTCTAAAGTGAATCAACATATGCGGTTGTACGAGCTGTTCGAGATGAATGACAATGAGGACATCTCTGAAATGAATGCAAGATTCACCAACATAATCAATGAGTTTAAAAGACTCGGCAAGAACTTCACTGAAGAAGAACAAGTGAAGAAGATTCTGAGAAGTCTCCCTAAAAGCTAGCAAGCAAAGAAAACAGCTGTAGAAGAAGCTCAGGACCTGACCACATATAAATATGATGAACTCATTGGATCCCTGCTGACCCATGAGATCTCAATGAAGAACTTTGAAGTGAAAGAAAAGTCTGAAGACAAGAAGCAAAAATCTCTTGTCATGAAAGCTGACTCAACTGATGCTGACTCATCAGATGATGAGGAAATGATTATGTTCACCAGAAAAATGAAGAAGTTGTTTCGAAAGAATGACAAATACAGCAGAAGGTCATTCAAGAAAGGTGACAAATACAAAGCTGAGTCTAGCGACAGCAGACACAAGAAAGACAGCTCAAAGCCCGTTACTTGCTTTGAATGTCATCAAGCTGGGCACATCAAATCAAGTTGTCCCACAATGAAGAAAGAAAAGAAGAACAGCATGAAAGGCAATGGTGGCCACATGGAGTGATAGTGATAAGTCAACCTCGTCAGAAGCTGATGCCACTGAGTCAGCAAACATCTGTTTTATGGCTGACGAATCTGCTGACACCTGCCACTCTAAGCAAGCTGACTTGTCTGGGGATTTGACCATGAGGAACACTCAACCGAGGTAACATCTCTACCTTTGCTCAGAAATGAAATGATAAATGCCCTGAGTGATCTCTATACACTTATCAAAAAGTGTAACAAGAAAATAAGAGCACTCAGCAGGCGGTGTGATGAGATTGAAGAGGTCAAACTCAGTGACCTCCGACATCTTCTCTAGGACAATACCAGGCAAGATGAAAACTTGAAAATCATGCAAGGTTTTGTCTCTGAAGTCCAATTAGACTCTAAAAAGCTGAGAAAGGACATCACATCCATACAGAACCAGCTGAGTTCATCGACTAAGAAAAGGTTCTATTCAAAGACTAAGTATTCGAGTACTAGTCAGCAAAGACGGTACACTCAGCAGAACAGTCAGTGTGACTGTTGTGGAAAGAAAGGACACACTATAAAAGTGTGTTGGTATGCTCAGCACCATCGTGCTGACCAAAAATTGAAATTTTGGGGGTAGTTTATTGTGACTTTTGTGGGAAACATGGCCACACTCCAAATGTATGTCGTCACAAAATTAAATATGATACATTTTGACTCTAACAAACGAGGACCCAAAAAGACTTGGGTACCTAAAGATAACTAATAATATTGCAGGTGAGCCTGAGGTGTGCTGAGAAGTCAAAACTATGGTACATTGACAGCGCATGCTCAAGGCATATGACTGGTGATGAAACTCAGTTCATCACACTTTTGCATAAACGAGGAGGAAATGTAAGTTTCGGAGACAACAAAAAGGGTAAGATAGTAGGGTCAGGTACCGTTGGTGGTAATCCTACTATTGAGTCAGTCTCCCTAGTCAGGATTCTTAAATATAACCTACTGAGCGTAGCTCAGCTATGTGACAACGATAGAAAGGTTGTATTTGACGCCACTGAGTGTAGGATACTCGAGGGAAAAACAAATGAGTTGATTTTAACTGCCCCTCGTGTTGAAAACGTTTTCATGCTAAACTTAGAAAAGAAGTTTTCAAAGAATATATGCTTAGTGTCAAATGAAGATAATTCCTAGCTATGGCATAGGAGACTTGGTCATGTAAGCATGAACCTCCTTGCCAAATTAGCAAGAAAGCAATTAGTTGAGGGATTGCCCAAACTCAGGTTTGAGAAGGATCAATTGTGTAATGCTTGTCAGCAAGGTAAACAAACCAAAAAGTCTTTTCAAAGTAAAAATGTTGTCTCAACCAAGCGTCCATTAGAGTTACTACACTTGGATCTTTTCGGATCAGTCCAGCTGCTGAGCTTGGGTGGTAAGAGATTTTCCTTAGTCATTGTAGATGACTTTTCTCGGTACACTTGGATCATCCTATTGAGTAGCAAGGATGAAGATTTTGAGATGTTCTCAACACTGGTAAGAAAACTTGAAAATGATAAAGACCTAAAATTAGCTCACATCCGAAGTGATAATGGCGGAGAATTCAAAAATCAACAGTTTGATGAATTCTGTGAAATCAGCAGCATTGACCATAATTTTTCTGCTCCTAGAACTCCTCAACAAAATGGGGTAGTTGAGAGGAAGAACAGAACCTTAGTTGAAATAGCTAGGACAATGCTGAGTGAGAATAGGCTTCCAAAGTATTTCTGGGGTGAAGCTGTCAACACAGCTTGCTATATACTCAATAGGGCTCTAGTCAGACCTATACTTAAGAAAACCCCCTACGAACTTTGGAAAGGACGAAAACCCAATATTGGATATTTTCGTGCCTTTGGTTGCAAATGTTTTATTTTAAATACTAAAGACAACCTTGCTAAGTTTGATTCAAAAGCTGACGAAGTTATCTTCTTAGGCTATTCAACAAACAGTAAAGCATATAGGGTGTTTAATAAACGAACTCAGATCTTAGAAGAGTCTGTACATGTTGAGTTCGATGAAACTAACCCTGCAAGGAAGATAAGTCAGCTTACCGAAGATGACACATGCTCAGCTTCCGCTGACCAAAACAGAGCCACTGAGTCACTACCTCAAGGGCTGACCAAAGGTACAAACGAACCTCAAATTATCTTCGCTGACCAATATAATCCTGCAAAGATTATTGAATCACCTACTCCTGAAGACACTACATTACCAAAGGAGATCAAAGTTCCAAAAGGACACTCTGAAAGTAGCATTCTTGATGCCGCTGAGAACACCCTGATGACCAGAAATCAACTCAGGAGATATCTCAGCAATGTAGCCTTCATGTCAGTTCTTGAACTAAGAAACTTCTCAGAAGCTGAGAACGATGAATTCTGGATAAATGCGATGCAAGAGGAGCTCGATCAATTCAAAAGAAATGAAGTATGGGATTTAGTGCCTAAACCAAAGAATCAAAAGACCATAGGAACTAAATGAGTATTCTGTAATAAGCTAGATGAACAAGGAAACATTGTCAGAAACAAAGCCAGACTTGTAGCTCAAGGTTACAGTCAGAAGGAAAGTATTGCCTATGGTGAGACCTTTGCACCCGTAGCTAGATTAGAAGCTATAAGAATATTGTGTGCTTATGCTAGCTTTATGAATTTTAAATTGTTCCAAATGGATGTTAAAAGTGGATTTCTTAATGGAGTTACAAATAAAGGGGTTTATGTTAGTCAGCCTCCAGCGTTTGAGGATCCAAAATTCCCAAACCATGTTTATAAACTCAAAAAGGCTCTGTACGGCCTGAAGCAAGCACCACGTGCTTGGTACGAAAGGCTGACCAGCTTTCTACTGACCAGAAACTATGTCAGAGGTAAAGCTGACACAACCTTATTCATTAAGAAAAAGGGTAAAGACACCATGTTGGCACAGATATATGTTGACGATATTATTTTTGGTGCTACTAATGAGTCAATGTGCAAGGAATTTAGCAAGCAGATGCAAACTGAGTTTGAGATGTCAATGATGGGAGAACTCAACTTCTTCCTTGGACTTCAAATCAAACAAGGCAAGAATGGCATCTTCATTAGTCAGACTAAGTATGCCAAGGAGATATTGAAGAAATTTGATATGGAAAATTGTAAGCCAATCTCTACCCCAATGGGTACTGACACTGTGCTTTGTGCTCATGAAAAAGGTAAGTCAGTAGACAGCAAATTATATCGAGGAATGATAGGCTCTCTACTCTATCTAACGACAAGTAGGCCAGATATACAGTACTTAGTATGTTACTGCGCAAGATATCAAACTGACCCTAAGTAATCTCACTACATAGTTGTAAAAAGAATCCTTAGATATTTGCAAAGCTCAGTGAATGCAAGTTTATGGTATCCCAACACGAACGATTTCACACTCGTTGGATACACTGACGCTGACTATGGACGAGACAAGCTTGAGCGAAAAAGCACTTCAAGAGGATGTCATTTCCTTGGAAGATGTCTAGTGTCTTGGTTCAGTAAGAAGTAGTCGTCAGTTGCCCTGTCAACAAACGAAGCTGAGTACATTATTGCTGGAAGCTGTGTTGCACAAGTCCTATAGATCAAGCAACAGCTGGATGATTATGGAGTCCAAACGAGAACAATTGAAGTCAAATGTGATAACAAAAGTGCCATTGACTTATCTAAAAATCCAATCCAAGACAGCAGGATGAAGCATGTCAGCATCAGGCATCACTTCATCAAAGATCATATACTCAAGGGTGAGATCAAGCTGACCTATGTTCCAACAGTTGAACAGCAAGCAGATATCTTCACGAAGCCTTTGGCTCGTGAGCAGTTCAGCATACTAAGAGAAGCTATCGATATGTCTAATCCTCTTCAAAAAAATTCCGATTAAAATGAATGTTGAGCGATTATATCATGCCGAGTGATTATTACATGTTGAGTAACTGTCATATGCTGAGTAGATATGAATGCTATGAAATCACTATTTGCTGAATTGCTATATATATATATATTGAGTGATTGCTAAATGCTGAGTTACTACACATGGTAAGAACCCCTTCTACGCTAAACTAAGCACTCAGAACACCAAACGTTTAGTATCTTAAATGCTGAGTAGAATACTTGCATGCGTATTTATGTAGCCACCTAGGATGACGTAAGCGTAATGATTAGAAAACCATGCGCCGAATGTGTCATTAATGTCAGAATTAAATGCCGTTGATTGATTCAAAAATGAACCGCCATTCTGACCTATCAGATCAACACGCACCGGCTATAAATAGTGGACAGATTCCCACTAATTCCTCTTTACGCTTGAAAAATTCGCACTTAATCTTTCTCTCTGAATTCTTAAATCTTCTAAGTTTCTCAAAAATCCTCAAGAACACCATGTCGAACGATTCCCAGAATATATCCGGTGAGGAATATGATGACAATCGCTCTGACATTAATCCTCCCTCTCCTGCTGAGCATGAATACCACGAGACTTCCTCAGAGTCTCGGGAACAAACACATGGTCGGCTTGACCAACCAATGCCCGAGGTCAGCATCCTCGGTGAAAACCCTCGCACTGACCAAACGACTCCTTCGAAGAAGAAGAAGAAAAACAAGCAACCTAGGGAAAGGAAGTTCTTTCTAGTCTTCAGCAGTATCAAAAACCTGAACGTCTACCATTCTCGATGGTTTTTCGGAAGCTTCATCGAGGAAGAAAAACCCTTCTGTGACTGGATTTCAAAGAATGGGTGGACCTCCCTCTTCTCTCTCCTTGGAACTACTTGCCCACAACTGGTGAAGGAGTTCTACGCAAACCTAAAGGTCGCTGACGACAACGATGACTATTTGGTCACCAAGGTTAAGAATAAGGAAATCACCATCACCCCCTCTTACCTTGCTATCCTGCTAAAGCTTAAAGCAGAAGGTGCAGAACTGCGATGATGAATGATTATAAGCGGGTTCAGTACGTTGCTGAGTTCTGTAAACCCAAAAACCACAAAGGAGAAATCTCCAGCACCAGCATGGGTCATCCTAAAAAACAAGCTCACTACATCCTGAACAACTTTTTGTTTCCCAAGGTCAACTCCTCCTCCTTAGCCTCAAACTTTGAGCAGTGCTTCATCTGGCACATGCTGAACTATAAGCCGCTCAATATGCTCGTCTTTCTTATTGGGGCTTTCCAATGCAGCACCGGGATCCTTCGGATGGGTTCTCTCATCACCAAAATACTTCAGGATCACCAGGTTAGCTTCAAAGGAGAAATTGACGTAGAGGGCACTGAGATCACCTCAGCAATTCTTTCTGCCTTAGCTCACAGCCTTCCTATCAAATCCAAGAAAGGAAAGGAGGCTATGGTTGAAGAAGCACCTGCTGAGGGAAATATGGTTGAAGGAACACCTGCTGAGTTGTCTCAGAAAGGAAAGGTAGTTGTAGTTGAAGCAGCACCTGCTGAGCGAACCAGAAAGGAAAGAAAGAGGAAAGCTGACCCCTCTGTAACACCAATAGCCAAAGACATTAATCGAACTGTGAAAAAGATTAGACTGGTGACAAGGGAGAAGAAAGCTGCTCCTGCTGAGCCAGCTCAAGGGGAACCAAAGTCATCTGAAAAACAGAAAAAGTGAACTGAGCTTGAGGAAGAAAGTGATGAGACACTTGAACATCCTCTAAAGAGGAAGAAAACCTCTAGAATGACACTGTTAGACGCTGACCCACTTGACTTTGTGATCTCAAAGGATTCACACTTCGTGCGAAGTCAGGAAATTGACCTGGAAAAGACTCCTCAGGAGGAAGAGCAAGGGTGCACTTGCGAACAGCCTCAAGCTGATAAGATGGGTTCTGTTGAGCCAAGTAACACAGCTGCTGCTGAGCAAGCTGATGAGCAAAGAGTTGAGTCACCAGTGAAGGACAAGGTTGTGGAGAACCTTTATGCTGACTTTGGACTCACCTCTTCCTCTGAGTCACCAGAGTCTATTGCTGCTGACCCTTCTCCTCAAACCAAAACTAAAAAGGGCAGTACAGAAAAGCGGTTCAAACGAAAAGCTCAGAAGCACAACGTCATAGACTTGTTGGACGAATTTCCGCTGAGGGACCCCATTACTGACTTAACTGGGCTCCAATTCTAATTCTTCACCGACATCACTGAACCCACACCTGATCAAGTAAAGGAAAATCAAGCCTCTATTTCTCAAGCTGAGGAACAAGCTGACCCAAAAGTCTCTAAGGGGCAAGCTTCTGCGGACACCTCTACTCCACCTTCCACTGAGCAAGTGGTCGAAGTTCCTGTTGCTCAACACAAAGAGTTAGAAAAGGAAACTCCTCCTGCTAAAGACAGTTCTGAGTTGCCTCAACCTCAAATTTCCACTCAACTTCAGACTGACCTTGAGCAGGTTAATATCACTGCTGAGCAACCACTTCCATCTTCTACTGAGCAGTTAGAAAGCCAGTCAGCTCCTGCTGCTAGCCTCAATAAAAGTGCAGCTACTGACCATGCTGGCACTTCTACTTCTGGGCAGCACCAAAGTACTCCACCACTTGCTGCTAACCAGAAAACGGCCCCTGAGACTACTCAGAACAAGACTGAAGATGATTCCTACAACTTTCTTAATGCCTCTGAGTCAGGCCGGCGAATCATCAACTTAGCTCATATGCTTCTTCAAGCAATAGATCAATCTCAAGCCGATGCTGCTGGGGCCGCTCCTACTGAGTCTACTCAACTTTCATCCATCACGCAACTTTTGACCGAACTAAAAGGTCTTAAGGAGCTGATGAGTGTTATGACTTCCTTGGTCTCTTAGCAGCCCAAGCAAGAATTTATGGTCAAGCTGGCGGAACTTCAGCTAATGATGGTCAATCACATGGACTCAATTGAAGGGAAAATCAATGCCCTATCTGCTGTGAACTCATCATCGGTAACTTCTACTGAAGTCACTCAGCACTTCACTCAGCTGACCGCCGAGCTAACCGGAGCTCATGAACTTATCTCTTCCACTTCTCAATGCTCCATTGAACAGATTGGTGAAGCCATTCGCCTACTCAACCTGAGCAAAGAAGAAATGGGCACTGACCAAGTCAAGACCAATGATATTCTGCACTGCACCCGATCAACTCTTGCGCATGTTCGGCACATCAATGCTCAGCGTCATTCCTACGACTCTTCGTTGCTTCGGATGTACTATCAATCCTATGCACGGATGATGGACTCCATTACTTGGATTGGGAAATCCTTGAGTTTCTACTCAGTATGCTCAGCGCACTCATTAAAATCCCCTCTTCAAGTATGGCCGATGGCATGCAGGTCTTTAAGGGTCTTAAAGAAAGTACGAGTCACATGCAACAGTATTCCACCATCCTAACTCGTGTTGTTCAACAGGGGCAATTCTATGCTCCTCCCCTTCCATCCGATGATGCTGGAAAAACGGGGGAGAAAGATAAGCAGCCAGTTGACGGAACTCAACATCAAACTCAGCAGAAGCCTCCTGGCTCAACTTCTGCTGTCCCGGGCAACCAAAGTCAGCAACAAAGAACAGCCAATCCCAAAGCCAAATCTAACGAAGTTCAAGCCAATATCAAGAAATAGATCTAGAACTAGACTTAGCTTGAAACTTGTATTTTGTTTCTAGCACGTTGTCTTTGTTAAGCTGACTATCTATATATAAGCTGTTGGTCCCGTGTAATGTAATAGGATTAGTTCCAAAGGGGGGGGGGTTAGGAACTAATATAACTTTTTAAGATTTATAATGCTGACTTAGTTGAATGTTTGATAGTTTAACTCAATTTGGGTCAGCAAGGCTGAGTGTGATGTGAGACAACTTTAATCAGATGCTGACTAGAGCTGTTTCAGTTGTGAGTTGGGAAGTAACACTTAAGTCAGTTTCCAACTCTTCACTCAGATTACTCAACTTCAGCTTGTATGGATTATTTATTGAGTAATTTAAGCAAGCAACACATACACACACACACACACACATATATATATATATATAAATATATATATATATATATATATCAAGAGAAAGGGTTAGAGTTTACTCAGCAGACTTATCCTGGTTCGGCCTCTCCGCCTACGTCCAGTCCCCGGAATCCCTCTGAGCTTTTTCAATCATCTACTAAGCTCTTTAAAGGTAGAGCACAAACCGTTTACAATAGCAAATGAGTATGCAAGAGTACCATCCTCTATTCGTCTACTCAATCCTATCTACCACTGAATACTATAATCGAGTACTCAGCTTATCTCTACCACTGAGTACTGTAACCGAGTACTCAGCTTCTCTCCACCACTGAGTATTGTAACCGAGTACTCAGCTTCACTCTTCTAACCTTTTACAAATGATAAGAAATTGTTCTTAATACAACAAAGAACACTTTAGATGATAGAATCAATCTAGACTTTTACACAATGATTGGAGTTTGGTGTAAGCATTTGCTTTTTCTTTTCAGACAGCTTCTATTTTGGATTTTGACTCAATGAAGATTTGCTTTTTCTATCTATATATTGTGTTGTATGTATATTTGATCCAAGTGATGATTTGGCCTATTTATAGCAATCTTGTGGCTTCAATGATTTGAATTCCGACATAGCCGTTGTGGGAAGAACGGTCTTCTTCGTCATCACGTGGTCAGCTTCCAGAGCTGCAGGCCAATCATGTTTTCTGTTTTTACCAGACGCCAGGTTTGCCAGTTTCATCTTCTTGCGCCAGGTTTGTCTTCTTATGCCAGGTTTGTCTTCTAGCCAAAAGTTAGATGGTCCATGCATCTCGAAAAGGTCCTTAAGATGGATTTTCGAGGCTTCTGATTTGTTTCAGACACTTTTCAGATATTGTCTTGCAAGTTGATGGATCATTGATGCTGACTTTATTATTACTCAGCTTGACTCAGCGGCTTCGCCTTCAAGCTTTTCTGAAGAAGAGATCTCTTTCGCAAGGCTGAGTTGCATTCCACTCAGCTTCTGCTGTGTGACTTGCTTATGCTGACTTTGTTCTGTCTTTCTTTCATACACTTTCAGTTCCTGTTCTCGTTAGTTAACTTACTCAACATTGAACAAACTCATTAGTACAATTAAATCAAAGCACTTAAATTTAATTGTTTTAATCATGGAAATAATTTTGTCAAATCAAAATCATGTGGAAAGGTGTTTCAACAAACTCCCCCATTTTGATGTTGGCAAAAGTATTCAATTAAGGAACTCAGTGTTGAGCTTCCCCATGATAGTTGACCTTTTCAATTCTTCTGAAATTGCTCCCCCGTAAGGGTTGGATCTACTGACTTGATTCAAATCTAAACCTTCTAAGATCTAATTGAGTGAAACTAAGGCTTGAATCCGCTGACTTAGTTCAGTTCTAAACCTTTTAAGATTTAATCGAAAAGAGTCTAAGGTCAGCGTCAGGAGTAGGTCAATTACTTGGAACATTTTGTCATTACTCAGTTTTGATACTTAGTTAAGTTCAGATATCCGAGTTGAGGTATACTGAGTATATTTTACTTGTTTAATTTTTTATGTTCACAAGTTTTAATTTGTTGTTCAATGAGTAGTTACATGAGACAGATCAGCACATAAACACAGCAAATAAGCATCACATATATAAAGACAGTTTGTAGAAAAGATGCTTATATATAGATAGTCAGCTGATAACATCAAGATATTATTTACGGGATCGAAAGAGATATTAACCAAAACGACCACGTATTCGGATGATCAGGAAAGTTATGGCGTATCAAGCAAGCTACCAAGGTGGCGGATCACAGAGATTCCTCTACACGCTGTCCATAGTCAAACCTATGGGAGACCCGCCATCCAGCCTCGATCCGCCCATTGAGCGGTTGAGCCGACTCCCGATAAAGACGTTAATGAACCATTAATGAGCTAACGGTTATACTAGAATAAGATCAGTAACCGCTATTAATGAGGCATTAATGGAGACTTTCTAGTTACCTGGAGTTACGACTACATGACTATAAATAGCTTATATCCCAAGCTATTGAGGTACACATTCACGCTTTCCAAAACCCTACTTTGTCATTACAGTTTATTCCTATTACTATACACTGACTTTGGCATCGGAGCTTCCCCCCGTCGAACCCAACGACGCCCCCTACAGGGAAGGATTCCGATCAAGAGTTCTACACCAGTCATCAATTGGTGCGGTGAAGGTGGAAGTTCTAATCCAAAAAGGACTTAGTTCACAATCTAAACATGGCAAGTGGAGGGTCTAACCCGTCAACCGGAACTACAAAACCATCCGTACCACCTTCAGTTAATCCCCCTCTGGTTGCGTTGATCCCGATGCACTAACCATCCATGATGAAAGGGACATGTCACCAGAATCCTTCTAGGAGATTTGCGCAAGTGCCGTAGGGAGAGAGAGAGAGCATGGACCAATTATGGACGGTCGATTAAGGGCTTATCTAGAGAACCAAGATGTAGGAGGACCCACAACAGGGACTATTCCCTCGCTGAATCATCGTCGTCCGCCAAGGCCAACCATATCACAATAGCAAGCCACCTACTATAGACTAGGTGCCTTTCATGACTCGGCATTCTTGCTCTCTCAGCCCACGGATTCAACAGTCGTTAATCCTGAGCTCGCAAGTAATATACCGGTAAACAGAAGATTATTCCCAGACCTACCAGAAGGAAGTAGAAGGAATGATCAGACACCCCCGGGACAAACTACCAACCCAGGAATTACTATTGGCGGATCTCAGGCTCCTGCAGTGCAAACTGGAATACATGCAGGTCAGGAATACCCAAAAGGCAGACGTGATGATCACAGGCATAGAAGGCGAACCAGATCACATGGGAAAAGACGATCCAAATCCCGTTCTCGCCATAGACGTCGAGCTGGATCCCCCCGGCGGGGAACATCGCTGCCACCGCCAGGACGAAGGGAGGATGAACTTGGAGTTGGGCAACCTCACCAGACCATACCCCCTCCACCACTAAATCAAGGAGGGAATGGTCGATCCCCCCCCCCCCCCCCAAGAAGGCGTGGCAGAGGTGGAAGAAGATCACCTTCAGATCCATCATCGGGATCCAGCTCCTCCTCTTCACAGCGAAGCAGATCTCATAGTAGGAGACGACCAAGAGGGAATCAAGGTTCTATAGTGGATCAGATCAGAGAAGAAATACATAGGCAGAATGAGGAGAATGCCAAGCATAATCCATTCGCCAACCGAGAATCGCCCTTCATAGAGTGGATTGAAGATGAGGAAACTGACAGGCATTTTAAGATCCCAAATATACCAGGCTACTCTGGTGAAGATAATCCTGAAGCTCATGCAAAGACGTATCGTATGTTGCTTGGACTTAACCATGCCAGTGAGGCAGTGTTATGCCGAATGTTTATCACCACGCTAAAAGGCCCGGCGTATGATTGGTTTCAATCTCTCCCCCCAGGATCGATAGATAGTTGGGATCAATTGAGCAGGGAATTTTGCGCAAAGTTCGCAGGAAGCATCCCGCCAGTGGTTAAATCGTGAAAACTCTTCGAACTAAAGAAAAAAGAAAATGAGTCCCTAAGAGATTACGTCAATAACTTCAACAAGTTATGCATTCGCATTGTAGATGTGGATCTCTCCATGGCTGTGGAAGCAGTGGTAAAAAATACAACATGTAAGAGCTTACAGGTGGATCTCATCAGAAATAAACCAAAGACCATAGCAGTGCTGATGGAAAGGTGTAAGGATTTCATGGAAGTTGATAATATCCGAAGGGAGTCAGCTTCTCCTCCCAAGAAAGGGAAAGGTGAATCCCGAAGGAGGGATAAGGAAAAAGAAAAGCTCCATGATTCATCCTCCCGAAGTAGGCGGAGAGGCTCCAGAAACAAATCAGCATATACGCCATCGTTTACGCCGTTAAATGCCTCCAAAAATGAAGTGCTAATGTGGATAGAAAACAGCCAACACAAACAGAGCATTTCATACCCCGAACCAAAAGGGGGAGAGTACACCAATACGGGGAGAAACCCCAAGAATTATTGCAAGTATCACAGGAGGAACGACCATGAAACAGATGCATGTTGGGATCTGGCCAGGGAGATTGAAAGGCTTATTGAGAGAGGAAAACTGGACAGGTTCGTCCAAAACGACAAGAAAGGAGATAGTGATAAACCAATGGATGAGCCGAAGAAGAAGGCTAAGGGGGTCATTAATGTCATCACTGGCGGACCAGGGTATCAGCCTACACTAAAGAAGGCGAAAACTACAGCTCTAGACAGGGCATCACTCAATCACCCATTTGCAGATACTGGTCCAGCGATCCCTCCACATGCAGATGCTCTCGTCATCACCATGATGGTGGAAGGATGGGAAATGAAGAGAGTGATGATAGACACTCGAAGTTCATGCAATGTCATCACTCGAGGAGCATTCGCCAAGCTCAAGGTTGATCCCATTCAGATAAAGACCACCATCGTAGACATCCTGGGAGTAACCGGTCACACAATCCAGACGGAGGGGCAAGTGACGCTGGAATATGAGTTAGCAGATGAGGATCAGGTGTGGATGGGAGACCTGGAGTTCTCCATCATGGATGGTCAATTAGCATACAACATCATCTTGAGGCGGCCTTTTATCTCAAAAGTGGCGGCTCTCATATCAATACGCCATTTGACCATGTACATCCCTACTACCAAAGGACGGGTGATGATCAAGGGGAACCAGAAGGTTGCTCAGGAGACATACTCTGCATCCTTATCGATCCGCCCACAGTCTAAGGATGATGAAGAAGATGAGCTTGTTACGACGGCCCTTGGAGATACAGAAATGTTCCTCATTGCAGATGGTAAGAAGGTACGAATCGCCAAAAGGCTAAGAGTTGTGATTAAGGAGGATGTTACGAAAGTTCTCCTCGAATCAGAAGATGTGTTCGCATGGAAGGATGAGATCCTCACAGGGGTTAGTCCAGATGTGATCACTCATAAACTCAATATCACCGAAGATGCGGTCCCAGTAGTTCAGAAGAGAAGGAATCATGGTCCAGAGAAACAGAAAGTGATCGAGGAAGAGATATCTAAACTGAAGAAGGCAAACGCCATTGAGGAAGTTATTTATACGCAATGGTTGGCGAGTGTGGTCCTAGTTAAAAAGGCAGGCGGATCATACTGCATGTGTATAGATTTCACGGACCTTAATAAGGCTTGTTCCAAAGACAACTACCCTCTGCCTTGCATTGATATCCTAGTAGATGGAACCGCAGGACATGCAGTATACTCCTTCACAGATGTGAAGTCGAGATATCACCAGATCCTTATGGAGCCATCAGATAGGATCAAAACTTCCTTTGTAACTCACCAGGCAACTTATTGCTTTAAGGTCATGCCTTTGGGGCTTAAGAACGCTGGAGCTACTTACCAGCGGATGATGAACAAGATATTCGAAGGAAGGAAGGGTGACAACTTCTCAGTTTACGTGGATCATTAAGAGCACCACCATGGAGAGGCACGCAGAGGACATAAGAGAGGTCTTAGGAGTCCTACGCCATTACAAAATTAAGCTAAATCCTAAGAAGTGTACTTTCGGGGCAACTTATGGAAAATTCCTGGGATATATGATCAGCCAGAAGGGAGTAGGTCCCAATCTAGATAAAATCAAAGTCGTACTGGATATGAAGGCACCACAAAATATCAGAGAAGTGCAACGCCTCAACGGGCGGATCATAGCACTTGGTCGATTCATCTCATGCTCGGCTCGCAGATGCCAACCTTTCTATGAAGTGATAAAAAACAAAAAGCATTTGAGTGGAATGAAGATTGTAAGCAAGCTTTCGAAGGGATCAAGCGCTTCCTCTCAGAACCACCTCTAATGAGCAGGCCTTTGGAAGGTGAGAATCTATACATGTATGTTTCTGTTACAGATAAAGCAGTTTGTACTGTCATGATAAAGGAAGAAGATGGTCAGCAATATCCAATCTATTAAATAAGCAAAGTTCTAAAAGATGCCGAAACACGGTATTCGAGATTGGATAAAATGGCATTAGCTATGGTTACTACCTCGATTCACCTTAGAACATATTTCCAGGCTCATACAGTCATCGTCCACACCAACATACCCATGAGGAAGGTATTACAAAAGCCAAAAACTTCAGGGAGGTTGATGGAGTGGGCAATCCGCCTGGGCGAATTTGATGTTCGTTATGAAGGCAGATCCGCCTTGAAAAGTCAAGTCTTGGCAGACTTTGTGAACGAATTCACTAAAGAGGGCATGAACCTTCCTAAGCAAAAAGTGGAGGAATGGACGATGTACACCGATGGCGCTTCTTCAACGAAAGGTGCAAGGATAGGCATAGTAATCAAGGGGCCTCATTACATCAAGTTACATTATGTCGTGAAGTTAGAGTTCCCTGCAACAAATAATGTCGCAGAATATGAGGCCTTGATATTGGGGCTACGCTTGTTGAAGGAGATTACGCCGGAGCGAGTTGTGATCTACAGCGACTCCAAGCTGATGGTCAACCAGGTGATCAAAAACTTTGATGTAAAAGATGAAATGGTCAAATATGTAGAGGAGGTCAAAAAGTTATTAAACCTCCTGGAAATCAAAGAGACCAAATGGGAGCTAGTCCATGTGCTACGGGGATCAAACATAGAAGCGGATCACCTGGCTAAACTGGCTTCAAGCAAAGATCAGTGGGCGGACCTGCAATGCCCATTTAAGGTATAAACTAGACCGGCATTCGCCCCAGAAGTTGTAGCTCTCCTTACATCCGCCATAGGAGATTGGAGATCACTGATCCAGTAGTATCTCACAGATGGAACTTTGCCTCAAGACAAAGAAGAAGCCAGGCGGACAGTAAGAAAAGCAGCATACTTCTCCATAATAAACGGCCACCTGTACAGGAAATCTTTTGGACATCCCTGGTTGAAGTGTGTTGCGATAGAAGAGGGATAGGAGATCCTCAAGGAGTTACACGAAGGTGCTTGCGGAGCTCATGAAGCATTCGCCTCCATTCTGAAAATGTCCAGGTTATCTAGATTTTATTGGCCAACGGCGGAACTTGATGCTCAAAAGCTGGTAGAGACCTGTCATAATTGCCAAGTCCATGCAAATGAGTCTCACACGGCTAAGCACCTACAAAAGCCCATTATCGAGGGACGACCTTTTGCCATCTGGGGTATCGACATTGTCGGTCCTTTTCCACCTACCAAGAGACAAAGGAAATATGTGATAGTAGCTGTTGATCACTTTAGGAAGTGGGTAGAAGCCGAAGCTGTCTCCTTCATAAACGTAGAGCGGATGGTCGAGTTTGTAAGGGATAATATCGTCGGAAGATTTGGAGTCCCTCACACAATTATCACTGACAATGGGACGCAGTTTATCTATGGGGAGTTCAGAACATTCTGCGAAAGTCAAGGCATCCTGAACAGGTTCGCCTCAGTTTACTACCCTCAATCCAATGGGATGACTGAAGTTACAAATTGAACAATCGTCAAAGGCATAAAAAATAGACTGGGGGAGCATAACAAAAAGTGGACGGATCAGCTGATGAATGTCCTATGGGCATACAGGACCACTCCTCGGACAGCAACAGGTGAATCGCCGTTCGCCCTCTTCTATGGCGTAGAAGCTGTGATCCCCATAGAGATTCAGGTCCCTAGCGACATAAACTTTCTATTGCGAAGACGAGAACGATCAAAAGTTAAGGGAAAGTCTCGATCAACTGGAAGTGAAAAGGGAAAAAGCGTATGCACGAATGGTAGCCTACAAACAACAGATTGCAGCCTATCATGACAGACACGTCAAACTCGTGGATTTGAACCCGGGAGATCTAGTGCTCCGAAAGGCGGACAAAATTCAATCCACGGAGGGCAAAGGAAAGTTGGGAATCACCTGGACGGGGCCATACAAGATAGTCACCAAAATTGGACCCGCAACCTTCAAGATCCAAGATATGGAGGGGAACACACTACCACGGACGTGGAATATTCAGAACCTCCGCAAGTATTTCGCCAGGGAGTAAAATGTAACCAAGGTCTTGAGTACTCTTTTTCCTTTAGTAAGGTTTTATCCCATGTGGTTTTTCTTATTAAAGGTTTTAATGAGGCTCATGTTGAAACATCTTTCCACATGATTTTGATTTGACAAAATTATTTAAGTTAATCCATGATTAAGGGACAATTAAATTTAAGTGCTTTGATTTAATTGTACTAATATGTTTGTTCAATGTTGAGTATAAATATAAATGGAAATAGAAATAAAAAGTAAGACAGGACGAAGAGAACATAAGAAAAATCCACAAGCTGAGTGGATTGTAACTCAGCGTGACAGAAGATAAGTCATCTTCAGAACAGAAGCTTAAAGACCAAGCTAATCAACGAAGCTGAGTGGAACGGAACTCAGTATTAAATGTAGAGAAGTCTTCTTGAGAACTAAGTCTTGCAGAACGAAGCTGACCATGGAAGCTGAGTAAGAGAGAACTCAGTATCTGTATTAGCAACAATCGAAGATCAAGCTGAGTGATCTTCAGGACAACGCGAATGATTCGTTTGCTAAAAGACAAGATCCGACAACTGTCTGCACCAATAATAGAAACCTTGGAATTACGCAAAAGCCAATTTCAAGATGCATGGGTCAACTGTTATTTTGCTAAAAGACAAATTGGCACAAAAAGACGAAACCTGCGAGAAGAAGACAAACCTGACGCCTGCGGAATTCAGACGACAGGATTGGCCTGCAAATCTGAAGCTGACCAGAGCCGTGTCTCAAAAAGGAGCCGTTTGGATTCAACGGACAAATCCATAATTCAAACGAACAAGTCTTCAGATCTCAACTATAAAAGGACATGATCATTCTTGGATCAAAAAGGTCGCTACACAACAAGAGAGAAAAATATACAAACAAAGCACATCAAAACAAAAAGCGATCTTACACCAATTTTCTATACTTGTGTAAATGCTAGATTGATTTTTGTAATCATCTAAGGTGTTCTTCATATGAAAAGAACAAACTTATATCAATTGTAAATTGAGAGTGTAGTGCTGAGTGTTTGGTTTTAAATACTCAGTGGTAGAGAAATCTAAGTGTTCGGTTATAGCACTTAGTAGGAGTTGAGTAGACGAATAGAGGAAGGTACTCTTGCATATTCAACTGCCTTGTAAACGGTTTGTGCTCTACCTCTCAGTATTGGATTTAAAAAGCCCGGAGGGACTCTAGGGACTGGACGTAGGCGGAGAGGCCGAACCAGGATAAGTCGTGCTGAGTAATCTCTAACTCTCTCTCAATATATATATATATAT
Organism: Euphorbia lathyris; assembly: GCF_963576675.1. Classification (NCBI taxonomy): domain Eukaryota; kingdom Viridiplantae; phylum Streptophyta; class Magnoliopsida; order Malpighiales; family Euphorbiaceae; genus Euphorbia; species Euphorbia lathyris. The sequence goes on from NC_088913.1 coordinate 46,205,415, forward strand.
ATATATATATATATATATATATATATATATATATATATCTGTATGTGTTGCTTGTTATATTTACTCAGCATATAAACTGTCTAAACTAACACTGAGTAAATAAGAGTGCTGAGTTGGAAGCTGACCACAAAAGTGTCAATTCTTAATTCATGTAAAACAGTTCTAGTCAACATCTGACTAAAGCTGTCTTACGCTACAATCAGCCGTGCTGACCAAAGCTAAGTTAATAAACTCAAGAAATTATATTAAGTCAGCATAATTAAATTCGAAAAAGTTATATTAGTTCTTAACCCCCCTTGGAACTAATCACACGAGACCAACAAGTGGTATCAGAGCCTAATAGCTCAGTACTCAAAGATATAACTATCTTGAGCTGATCCCGATAAATGGATGAGAACAGCACTCGTTTCCTTCCAGGGAGCCAAACAACACAGATACTCCCTGAGGGACTATCAATTAGTCGACCTCCCCTATTCTTTAGATCTAATTATACGTTTTGGAAGAATAGGATGAAGAACTTTATTCAAGCCACAAACATGAGTGCTTGGCTTGCAATAGTTTAAGGCCCATATGTGCCGTGTAAAACTATTGACAATGAGAAAGTTGTTAAGAGTGAAACTGAGTGGTCAGAAGATGACCTTAAAAAATTACAAAACAATGCTTCGGCTATCAATATGCTTCACTGTGCGTTAGATGCTGCAGAATACAATAAGATTTCAGGTTGCGAGTCAGCACAGGAGATTTGGAAAAAGCTTGAAGTAACTTATGAAGGTACAAGCAAGGTCAAGGAATCGAAGGTGAACCAACATATGAGATTATATGAGCTGTTCGAGATGAACGACAATGAGGACATCTCTGGAATGAACGCTAGATTCACCAACATCATAAATGAGCTAAAGAGGCTCGGCAAAAACTTCACTGAAGAAGAGCAGGTGAAGAAAATCCTGAGAAGCTTACCCAAGAGCTGGCAAGCTAAGAAAACTGCCGTGGAGGAAGCTCAAGACCTGACCACATATAAATACGATGAGCTGATCGGATCTCTGCTGACTCATGAGATCTCTATGAAAATTTTTGAAGCAAAAGAAAAGTCAGAAGACAAGAAACAAAAATCACTTGTCATGAAAGTTGACTCAACTGAAGCTGACACATCAGATGATGAGGAAATGGCCATGTTCACGAGGAAGATGAAGAAGTTGTTCAGAAAGAATGAAAAGAACAGCAAGAGGCCATTCAAAAGAGGTGATAGGTACAAAGCTGAGTCCATTAACAAATACAAAAAGGACAGCTCCAAGCCTGTCACGTGCTTTGAGTGCCATCAAACTGGGCACATTAAGTCAAGCTGCCCTAATCTAAAGAAAGACAAGAAGGGAAGCAAAAAGGCAATGGTGGCCACATGGAGTGACATCGACGACTCAACATCGTCAGAAGCTGATGCCACCGAGTCAGCAAACATATGCTTCATGGCCGATGACGCTGCTGACCACACTCGATCTGAGCAAGCTGACCTCTCTGAAGAATCTGAACAGGAGGAATACTCAAATGAGGTAACGTCCTTACACTTGCTTAGAAATGAAATGATTAACGCCCTGAGTGATTTATATACACTGACTAAAAAGTGTAATAAGAAAATAAAGGCACTCAGCAGGCGATGTGACGAGATCGAAGAGGTCAAACTTAGTGACCTTTGATATCTTCTCCAAGACAACTCAACTTTGCATAGCAATATGAAAATTATGCACAAGTTTGTCTCGGAGGTCCAATCAGATTCAAAGAAACTGAGAAAGGATGTCACAAACCTATAGAACCAAATAAAAGGTTCAAACAAATCCCATGCTGAGTACTCAGGTACTGGTCAGCGCCGACAGCTCACTCAGTGTGACTGTTGTGGGAAAAGGGGACACACAACAGATGTGTGTTGGTATAACAAGTGGATTGTCCAATGTGACTTCTGCGGAAAGAAAGGACATACCACTAAGGTATGTTGGCATGCTCAGCACAATGCTGTTGACCAAAAACAAAGTCACCCTAAAAGGGTAACTCATTGTGACTTCTGTGGTAAACAAGGCCACACCATCAAAGTATGCCGTCACAAATTAAAACATGACTTTGCACCTGTCTATGCTAACAAACGAGGACCCAAAAAGAATTGGGTACCTAAAGATGAATGATTCAAAATGCAGGTGAGCCTGAGGTGCGTGGAGAAGTCAAAGCTTTGGTATATTGACAGCGTATGCTCGAGGCATATGACTAGTGATGAAACTCAGTTCATCACGCTTGAGCTTAAACAAGGTGGAAACGTAAGCTTTGGAGACAATAAAAAGGGAAAGATAGTAGGATCAGGCACTATCGGAGGTAATCCTACTATTGAGTCAGTCTCCTTAGTTAAGGGTCTCAAATACAATCTATTGAGCGTAGCTCAGCTGTGTGATAGCGGTAGACAGGTTGTATTTGATGCTACTCAGTGTCGCATACTCGAGGGAAAAACAAACAACTTGATTTTAACTGCCCCTCATGTTGACAATGTATATATGTTGAGTTTAGAAAAACAGTTTTCCAAAAATATATGTTTAGTGTCTAAAGAGGATAACTCCTGGCTATGGCATAGGAGACTTGGTCATGTAAGCATGGACCTCCTAGCCAA